>NC_089005.1:1743018-1823961 GCF_963932015.1 Anas acuta | reverse complement strand
GCGGTGGGAGGGGGTGGACACGGACCCCCCCCCCCCCCCCGCCCTGGGGCCGTGTCCCTGAAGCCCCCCCCCCCTCAGCACAGGGTCACGCTGCGGCACGGAGGGAGCAGCTCCAGCTGAGTCACCCCGCCCCCCGAGCTTGGCCGGCAGCCTCCACGCTCCCCTGGGGTGCTCAGGGGCTGCTGCCCCTCCCCCCCCCCACACACACAAAGAACCCCTCCCACCCCCCCCCCATGCCCCCCCCTCGCTGGGGTCAGCACTCCTTTGGGCTCCGGCCATCCGTTGGCGTGACCCTTCCTCCTCCCTCCTCCTCCTCCCTCACTCCTCATCCTCCCTGCGGTTGGCCCCAGCCGGTTGCAGGGCGCAGTTGCTCAGGAGCACAGCTCCGACGTTTTGGGGGTCCCTCCCCATTCACCCCCCATTCACCCCCCAGATCCGCACCCCCTATTTTTGTACCCCCAGGTTTGCACCCCCCTGGCTTACACCCCCCCAGTTCCCCCCCCCCACCAGGTTGCACCCCCAGCTTTGCACCCCCCCCCCCCCGGGTTGCACCCCCAAGGTTCGCACCCTCCCCGCTTCACACCCCCTGGATTTGCACCCCCCCGATTTTACACCCCCCGATTTTCCCCCCCCACCTTTGCGCCCCCACGGTTCGCACCCCCCACTTCCCCCCCCACCTTTGCGCCCCCACGCTTCCCACCCCCCCACTTCCCACCCCCCACCTTCGCCCCCCCAATATTTGCACCCCCCAGATTTCCACCCCCCCCCAGTCCCGTTCCACACCCCCAAATTTCGGGACCCCCCCCCCCTCTCCACGGTACCTCCGTGCCGCGCCATGGTGCGCGCAGCGCTCACATTGCGCGCCCGGGGCCGGGGTTGCGCGCACCCGGCCGGGCTCGCACCCGCCCCGGGGGCCCAAAACGCCTCTGAACCGAGGGGGGGGGAAGGCGGAGAAGTCCCCCCCCCCCAAAAAAAATTACAATAAGCGCAGCACCGCCGCCTGCAGGGCTGGGGAGGGAAGGAGCCCAGGAGTAAAGCCAGGTCACCTTTAATCGGAAGCAACAACGCGCACCGGCACGGGGCGGGGGGGGGGGGGGGGGGGGGGCCGGAATTAAATCCCAGAAAGTGAGACTCGAGACCCCCCCCCCCCCCAAGACCCCCCCCCGGGGTGAAAATCCCGGATTTGTACTCCTGGGGGGGGGTTGTGCAGGGGAATGGTGAAAGGCAGCGCGGGGCCGGTGCGCAATTGGCGGGGTTTTGCCCCAAAATTTACATTCGGAGCGGCCCCAGCGGGGGGGGCAGCGGCTGGAAACGGGGGGGGGGGCAGCGTGTATGGGGGGGTGCGGGGGGGGGCTCTGCCCCCAAAATTTGTGCCCGAGGAAGGTGCTGGGGGGCGGGGGGGGGGCGCTGCACAGGGGGGCAGCACCCAGTGCCCTGCTGCGACCCCCCCCCCTAATTTCCCCCCCCCATTTTCTTATTTCACCCCCCCCTCCAAAAGGCCATCTGCACTCACACACACACACACCCCAAGCTCAGGAGCTGCCCCCCCCAGCCCTGCCGAGCCCCCCCCCCCCAATTTTCTAGCCCCATCTTTTTGCCCCCCCTCCCCAATTTTACCCCCATCCATGCCCCCCCCTCACCCCCCCAGCTGGGTGCCAGGCAGGTTTGGCAGTGTACGAGTGGTCGTGGTGCACGGGGGGGGGGACACCAGGGTGAGGGGGGGGGGTAAAATGAGCTGGGGGGGGTTAAATGAGCCTGGGGGGGGCATTAAAATGAGCTGGGGGGGGGCACACCCCCACCATGAGCCACATCCTGCAGGCGTTCCCCATCCCTGGGGGGGGCACGGGGGGGTGCTGAGCCCGGGGGGGGGGGGTGCTGAGCCCAGAGGGGGTGCCACCCCCATCAGCGTGCCTGGGGGGGGGCGAGATGGGGGCAAATTCCTCCCCCCCCCCCCCGCAGAACCGTGCCCCCAGCCCCATCAGCTCACTGCAAGTTGGGCACGGAGAGGGGGGTCCCGGAGAGGATGGGGGGGGGGGCACAAGGCTGAGCCCCCTGCAAAACGGTAGGGGCTGGGGGGGGGCTGTGAGGAGTGTGGGGGGGTGCTAAAAACCGGCTGGGGGGGGGTCGTGGCGCCGGGGGGGGGGTCAGAAGAGGAAGGCTTTCTTCTTCAGCTCGTTGCGCTTCCACAGGGCCAGCTTGCTGAACTCTCGGGGGGCATCTCGAAGACCCGCAGGAAATCCTCGGGGGAGAGGTGCCTCTGGGGGGGCGGGGGGGGGTCAGAATGTGTCAAGACCCCCCCCCCAAATATTTTCTGCCCCCCCCAGGCGCAACCCCTTACCTCCAGCCTGGTCCTGTCCACGCCGGGGGCAGCTTGACGCGGCCTCTGTTGGTCACCATCAGCATCTCGTAGGGGTAAATCTGGGATGGGGGGGGGGGGGGGAAAAAAAGCTGTGAGACCCCCCCCCCAACACACACAGAGCCTGGTGCCCCCCCCCGAAGCCCCCCCCCCCCCCCCCCAAAAGCCCCCTCACCTTTTGCTCCAGCATGCTGGGCAGGGAGTTGCCTCTGTCCATGCGCCCGCGCTGCCCGTTCTGCGGGGACGAAGGCGGCACCATCATCATCCTCACAACCCACCCCCCCCCCAAAAAAAAAAAAAAAATAGACACCAGCCGCCCCCCCACACCTTCATCCCACCCCCCCCAGCCCCTCCGAGGTGTCCCCATGTGTCCCCCCCCCCCTCCATACGTCACCCTCTGGGCGCTGGCAGCCGGCTGGGCGCTCACCTGCACGCCTGCAAAAGAGGGGAGGGGGCTCAGCACCCCCCTGGCTGTGTCCCCCCCCCCCCCAGGTGACAACGAATCCCACCACGGGTGACCCCCCCGGACCCGAGGATGTCCCCAGGGGTGTCCCCCTTGTCCCCAGGGGTGTCCCCAGGAGGGTCCTCCCCATGCCCAGGGGTGTCCCCCTGTCCCCAAAGATGTTCCCTGGTCCCCAGGAATGACCCCCCCTGTGCCTAGGGGTGTCCCCCCATCCCCAAAAATGCCCCCCCATGTCCCCAGGAGTGTCCCCCCATGTCCCCAGGGACATGCCACCATCCCCAGGATGTCCCCTTGTCCCCAGGAGTGTCACCCCATCCTCAGAAATGTCCCTCCCCATCCCCAGGGGTGTCCCCTTGTCCCCAGGAACGACCCCCCCCTGTCCCTAGGGGTGTCCCCCCCCTCCCAAAAATGTCCCCATATCCCAAGAACGTCCCCACATCCCCAGAGATGTCCCCCCTTCAACCCCAGGAATGTCCCCCCATCCCAAGGGATGTCCCCCCACCCCCAAAGCTGTCCCCAAGTCCCCAGAGGTGTCCCCCCCCGTGTCCCCAAATGCGTCCCCCCCCCATAACCACTCGGCTCTCACCCGGGCTCCCCTTCTCACTGCTCCCCGAGCTGAACTCCGCCGACTGCAGCTGGCAGGGGACAGGAGGGGACATCGGGGGACAGCGTCAGGGGGGTGCCACCACCCCCCAGGACCCCCCCACACCACGGGAGCCCCCCCCGGCCCCACTCACCCGGGTCAGGGTGCTGCGGCCGGAGGCGGGCAGCGAGGAGCTCTTGTAGCTGCCGGTGTGCAGCGCTGGGAGAGAGCGGGAGGTCAGGACTGGGAGTACTGGGAGTACTGGAGGGGACTGGGAGGGTACTGGGATGGTACTGGGGGGGGGGGACAGAGTTACTGGGGGCTGTCCTGCCCCACGTACACGTGTGGAAGGGCGTCCGGTCCGGCAGCGAGCGGGTTTTCCTGCGGATGGGCAGCGATTTCTCCATCTCCTCCTTCAGGATCAGCTTCCCCAGGTTGGAGGTGACCTGGTGGGGGGGGGACAAGGGACACGCGGGGGGGGGGGGGGGGTCAAGGCTGGCACCTCCCCAGCCGCCCCCCCGGACCCCCTCCCCGGTTCCCTTCCCATCACCTTGCTCAGCTCCTGCCGCTGGAGCTCCCGCAGGCTCTTCATCTCCTCTGTCAGATCCTCCTCCTCCTCCTCCCCTCTCTTGGAGGCCATCCTCCTCCTCCACTCCGTCTCTGGGGGAAAAAAGGAGGATTTTAGTCCAGCCCCAACCCCGACATCCCCAAAGGGGGGGGTCTCTTGTGGATTTTTTTTGGGGGGGGGGGAAAAAACCACCCCAGCACCTACCCACGACGGCCAGGGACGGGGGGCACGGCCAGTAGTCGGTCTCGATTTTGGCAGGCTGGTTGGGGTCGGGGGGCTGCGCGGCGGGGAATTTGGACGACTCGATGATCAGATCCTCGATCAGGTGCTTCCCGTGGTGGGGGCCGCTGTGGGGCTCTGGGGGGGGGCACACGGGGTTGGGGTGGTGGGGGGGAAATAATTAAAGGGGGGGGGTCCCCGGTGCCGCGTGCCGTGCGCCGCGCTCACCTTTCTGCCGGTAGATCGGGGGCTTCTTGTAGATGTTGAGCTCCGTGGTGTCGGTCTCTGTATGGGGAAGGGCAGGGTTAGCCCCCCCCAAAAAGGTCCTCGCCCACCCCCGTTTGCCCAGTTCCCCCAGTTTGGGGGGGGGCAATGGGAATTGGGGGGGTTTTGGGTGCGTACCGGGGCGGTGGAAGTGCTGGACGCTGCTGCGGGGCGTGCTGGCGGCCGGCCGAGGGGGGGGCTGCGAGGTGCCACCGGGGGTCCGGCTCTCCAACCACTCCCGGATGACCTGGGGGGGGTCATGAAGGGGTGGGGGGGGCGAAATTTGGGGGTGGTCTCGGTGCTCGGCGTCACCCCCCCGTGCGCAAATCCCCCCCCGGTGCACTCACCTCGGGGGACGGCGGAGGAGAGATGGATTTGGGAGACAGCGAGCGCTGCGTGGGGGGGGGGACAAAAAAGAGGGGGGGTTAATCCCACAGCCAGGGACTCCCCAAATTCCTGGGGGGGGGGATTTTGGCCCCCCTCACCTCCCGGCTGCGGGGCAGCTCCACGTGCTCCATGAGGGAGTAGGTGAAGTGGGGCTCGTAGATCATCAGGTCGGGGCGCTCGATGTCCAGGATGGCCTTGTCCTTGGGGATGGCGGCCAGGTCCTTGTAGCCCAGCACCTCGTTGTCCATTTTGGCCTGGAAAAAAAGAGGTGAAAAACAGCGATTTTGGGTGCGGGAGGAGAATCTGGGGTGTGTTTTCCCAGCAGTTTTTGGGGAACGAGCTCTTACCACGATGCTGGAGGGCGAGCCCGGGACGCTGGAGCCGCGCGAGGAGCAGACGCTCCCAGGGGAGGTCAGCGGTTGCTGGAAGGAAAGGATGGGGAATTTGGGATGATTTGGGATTATTTAGGATGATTTAGGATTATTTGGGATTGGGATTACAGATTTAGGACGATAGATTTCGGATCTGGGGTTTGGGATGGTAGATTCGGGAGCTGGGATTTTGGCAACCCCAAATTTTGGGCATGGGGGAGGGC
Organism: Anas acuta; assembly: GCF_963932015.1. Lineage (NCBI taxonomy): Eukaryota > Metazoa > Chordata > Aves > Anseriformes > Anatidae > Anas > Anas acuta. Next base: position 1,818,526 of record NC_089005.1, on the reverse strand, counting down.
TCCGGGCTGGAGCAGGGCCATGGCACGAGGGCGCGGGGGCACCCCAAAAAAAAAAAAGGGGGGGGGGAGATGCCCCAGAAGGATGGGGGATTCCTGGGTGGGCCCTGGGGGGGGTCTCCTCGCCCCCAATTTTTAGGTTTAGGGTTTGGGGACGCTTGGGAGGGGACGGGGACACGTTGCCACTAGATGGTGCTGCCAGGCCGGGAGGAGGAGGAGGAGGAGGAGGAAGGCAGGGGAGGAAGGCAGCCCCAGGGGGGTCCCCAAATTCCGGCACCCCCCCCCAAAACCCCCTGCCCCCTCCCCCCTTTTACCTTCTGCAGTCTTTCCATTCAGCTGTGCACCGGAGGGGCCGGGTCAGTCACAGGGTCCTGTGATGGGGGGGGGATAAAGAGCAGAGATTTTGGGGACCCCCCCCAAAAGGTGGGCACGCAGCACCCCGGGGCGAGGTGCCACCCACCCTGGGGGGGGGGACACAAAAAATTCCGGGTCTTTTTGGGGTTAAGGGGGGGGGGGGATTGGGGCCCCCCACTCACCTCTGTGGCTCCGCATCCCTCTGGGTGCCGACGCCGGGCTGGGGGCTCGGGGGCTGCCTCTGTAATAGGGGGGGGGGTGAGGGGGACAGGGTTGGGGGCTCCCCAATTTTGGGATCGATCCCTGGCGCTGGGGGCTCGCCGAGAAACCCACGGGCACCTTCCCCAGCCCCTAAACCAGGGGCAGCGCCCACCCTGAGGGACCCCAAAGGGACCCCAAAAGGACCCCAAGGAACCCCAAAGGGACCCCAAGGGACCCAAATGGGACCCCAAAAGGACCCAAAGGGGTTTATAGGGTGGCAGTGCCGTGCCTCGTACCCGCTGTGGCCCCCGCCCCGTGGCCGGGTGGCTGCTGACGAGGGCTGAAAGCCGAGGGCACGAGGGTGCCGAGGGCTTTTGTCCCCCAGAAGGCTCCAGCAGCAGCGGGACGCGCGCTGCGCCCAGCCCCTGCCCTCAACCCCCCCCCCCGGCTGGAAAAGCCCCGAAAAGGTTTTTTTTAAAAAAAAAAAAAACAAAGCCCCCCGGACAAAGGAGAAAATTCCCAATTTTTTTGCCTCCCAACTTTCAGGGCGGGGAGCACCTGGAAAATAAAAATAAAGCAAACCTCGTGCCGGCGCAAAGCCCCAAACCTCCCCAAAACCTCCCCAAAACCTCCCCAAAACCCCCCTCGGGGCATGGGGCTGGGGGGTGCCAACCACCCCCAGCCCCCCCCCGGGACCTCAGCCCCAGTAAAAATGGGGAAGGGGGGAATGTGACATCCCCTAGCTCCTTGGGGGGGGGGTGAGATGCCATAAAGGGGTTCGGAGCCTCCCCAAAAACCCCTTTTGGAGGTGACCCCATAAAAACCAGCCCCTATTTTGGCACCGGGGGGGGGTCAAATCTGCTCACCCCCCAGCCCAGCAGCTCGGGGGCACCCCGGGGGCTGGGGGCCCGGTGTTGTTGGCACCCCCGGAGCGTGGCCGGGCACGGCACAAGGCGGCTTTGTGCTGGCCCCCCCCGCGCCCCCCCATGAGCTCACACTTTCCATCCTCCGAGCCAGGGAGGGCTCGTTCCTCCAGCAATGCCCCCCCCCTCCCTGCAATTTGGGGACCCCACGGGTGCCGTGGCGAGAGGAGGGGACACGCGTGGGACCCCCCCAGGAGCTGCTGGTGGTGGTGGTGTGGGGGGGGGGTCCGGGGGGGGGCGAGCAGATGGATGAGCTGGCAAATAGGCAGAGGAAGGGTGGGTGCGGGGTGGCTGCGGATGCTGGGGAGGAAAAAGGAAAACAAACCCGAGCGAGGGGCTGGGGGGGGGGGGGAAACATTGCAGCCCCCCCCCAGGTTGGGTTAAGGGATGTGGGGGGGGGCAGCTTATCTGCTGCGGGCAGGGTGGGGGCCACCGCCCCATGGCACCCTCGCGGCTCCCCGAGATAAGGGCGGCTCGGGGACGGTGCCGCCGGGGGATTTTGGTGGCCAAGAGCCAGGAATAGGGTGGGGGGGTGAGGGGGGGGACACACGCGCCGAGCCCCCCCCCGTAGATACCTGGGGGGGGGGAATGGGGAGAGGGAGAGCGAGAGATGGATGGACAGACGGATGGATGGATGGATGGGGTGTGGGAGACCCCCCCCAAAGCGTCACCAAGCCCAGGGGCTGCGGGGGGGGGGCATGGAGAGGTCGGTTCCCCCCCCCCGGACCCCCCCCACCCCACCCCGAGGAAATCCGGATTTGACTTTTCACAGCCGCCAAAGCCATCAGCGCGCGGGGCCGGGCGAAAGGCCAGGCTGCACGGCCCCCCCCCCCCCCCAAAAAAAACACCTAACCAAGGGTGGGGGGGAGCAGTGAGGACCCCCCAGCCTTCCTCCCCTCACCATCCTCCTCCTCCTCTCCTCGCTGCCTTCCCCTCCCCATAGCAGCGTGCGCGGGCCCCCTGCCCTATCCATGCGCGGAGAGGGAGGGGGGGGACACCCGGGGGGGGTCACAAGTTCCCCGAACAGCCGGTTCCTGGGAACGGCTCCGGCGTTTCCCAGCCTCCTCCTCCTCCTCCTCTTCCTCCTCTTCCTCCCCTGCTCGCAAACACCCGGCTGGTGGCGAGGCCCCGAGCGCCCTCCCCGAAACTCGATCGGGGCCCGGGGCGCACGGGGCGCGCGGTGTCCGGTTCCTGCGCCCTGCTTCTCGCCCTTTCTGTCCCCCCCCCCGGGGGCATCACCCACAAGGGGGGGGCTGTTTCTGGGCAGCCCCTTTGCCCTGCACCCAGCACTCGAGGTTTTGCCATCCCCGGTGTGGCTGCGCCCCCCCGTGCCTCAGTTTCCCTGGGGGGCTTGTGTCCCCCCCCCGCCACCCACCCCATTTAGGGGACACCAGGGATGTCGCCACCTCCTCCCAGCGCACCATTTCTCCCCGATCTGGGCCAAAACCTCACCTACCCACCCCAAAATCCCAACCAAACCGCCGGTTTTTAATCCAGGATGCGCGGCACCTGCGCAAAAGTCCCCAAAACCCTTGTTTTTTTTTTGGGGTCCGATGCCCCCCCACAGGAATCCGATGGCCACACCGCAGCCCGCTGTGGCTCACGTGGCACGTAATCTGGGATTAGGATGGGATTAGCCTGCTCATCCCGCACGCGGAGGGGCCGCCGGGGACCCAGCGGGGTCCTGGAGATGCCCACGGCCCCCCAAGTGAACCCCAAAATCCCCCAGCCCCCTGGGACACCCTGCAGGGGGTGTCCTGGGGACCCCGGTGCCACCACAGCGTGGCACCTGCCCAAAATGTGGCCGGGGGCTCTCCGGGGCCGAGGTGGCAGCTGGTGGCCCTGGTTTTACCGGGCTTAGCCCTGCCTGACCACCGACCCCGCACGCCCACGGCCCCATAGCGGGGTTGGGGCGCCCCAAACAGGAGCCACCGCGGGACCAGGGGGGTGCCAAAATCTCAGGGCGTGCCCCAAAACCACAGCGAGACCCCCAGAGCATCGACCCCATCACACCCAGCACCCCTGGGAGCGGGGGATGAGTGGTGTCCCCCCCCCCCCCAAAAAAAAAAACCTACAGGGCTGAGACCCCCCCAAAACTCACTCCACAGGTGGGGCCGGGAGCGCCCAGGCTCCTCCTCCCTCGGGGGACGCGGTGCCACTGCTGCTGTCCCCAGGGAGGGACTGGGATGTCCCCTGTCCCCAAAACCCCTGCTATGGGGGTGTTTCGGGGAGGGGGGGCATGGGATAAATCAGGTGCACCCTGGGGAGAGCCGCCCCCCCCGGGGAGGGGTATTCCCCCCGCGTCCCCACGTCACCGCCCTCCTGTCCCCAAGAGCCCCCCGGCAAAGGCAGCTCTGCCCCAAACGGGCATGGGGACACAGAACAGGGCTGCAGCCCCCCAGGAGAAAAGGGGGGATGAAATTTTGGGCTGCCCCCACCCTTTAGGACCCCCCCCTCAGCGTTGGGGAGGGCGAGTGGAGAGCAGCAACGGGGAACCCACGGGCGGTGGCCACCGACCCTGCGCAACGCAGCCCCCCCGGAGAGGGTCCCGACCCCAATCTCCCCCTTCCCTTCGTCCCCACAGCCGGGGGGGGCACTCACCTAGGGCTGGGGCCACCTCATGCTTCCCTCCAGGGGGGTGGGGACCCCCCGGCCTCCTCCTCCTCCTCCTCTCGCCGAGGCCGAAGCACGGCGCTGGGGCTCGCATCCGAGCGCCCGCCGCTATCGGGCAGCGCAGGCGGTGGCCGAGCAGCCCCCGGGGCGCTGATAAGGGGGAGCTCAGCACCCGGGGTGGGTGCGTGGGTGGGTTAAAGGAGGTTGGGGGGGGTGGGTGCAAGGGGGGGGCACCCGATGCCGCTCCCCACCTCTGCTGCTGGCTCAGTCCCTTTCGGAACAAGAGGAGAATTAGCCGGCATCATGACGAAGCACTATTGGCGCTCGCTCGCGCGCCCAACGCTTCCCCGGCACAAAGAGGGAGGAAAGCGCAGAGGGACCCGGCCTGCGCGGCCCCGTTCGCCAGCAGGAGCAAGCTGGGGGGGTCCTGGAACCCCCCCGGTGCAAAGCAGCACCCCCAGCTAAAAGGTTTTGCCCCCCCCGATCCCAATGCTGAGCACCCCGCGGTGCAGTGGGTGGCGCGGCACAATCGCATCCACCGATCCTGCCCCAAAGCTGGGGGGGGTCCGAGGGTGGCACCCCTGGTAATTGGAGGAGAACCTCTTGGAAACACAGCTCCGGGGCTGAGGGTGCTCAGCAGAGCCCTGGGAGGTGCTGAGCACCTGCCAAAAAAAAATAAAAATAAAATAAAACCTTGATCTCTGAGGGGAGCAGCTCTGCCCCTGCGCCGGCACTGGGCTCCCCTCCGCACCCCAATTCCCAGGGGGGCACCATCCAGCCCCCAGCCCTGGCGCTGAGCAGTGGGGCTGGCCCAGCACCGCAGGGTGTGCCGGGGCAGGGCGGGGGGGGAGGCTGCGGCCTCCTCCTGTCCTCCAGCAGGGAAATTTTGGGGTGGTGGGGAGGGAGAACCCAACCCTGGGGGGGGCGCAGAACCCGTGCCGGCGGTGCCGCGGTGCAGGAAGCCGGCAGCTATTCCCGGCTGTGTGTGGGAGAGCTGCCTGGAGACGGGGCCTCCGCTGCTGGGTCCTCTCCCCCCAGGCACGCACGGAGCTGGTTGCTGCCTCAGTTTCCCTCCTGGCTCCCCAAAAAACACCTGGATGTGCTCACGGGGGGGGCTGGATGCGCACACCGGGGGGATGCGCACACCAGGGGGCTGCGCACAGAGGGGTGGGGGCACGCACGCACCCTTGGGTGCCAAGGCCGGCGTAATTCGGAGGCCAAATCCCCCCGGTCCCAGCTGCAGGATGCCGACCTGCCCCATCCTGGGGGTCCCCCTGGGGCCGTGCCCGTCGCTGGCCGAGGCTGCAGCCGCCCCCCCCCCGGCGCTAACCCCAGTTTCTCAAGCATGAAGCCAGCGCAGCGGCTGCTCGCCGCCTGCCTCCGGCACCCAGGGCACCCGATCCGGCTGCGGCTCCCGCAGCAGCACGCCCAGCACCCAAGGGTGCCAGGGAGGGGGGGGGGCTGGAAATACCCCCCTTTCCTGCCCCCCCAAGCACCGCGCACCAAACGAGAACCACGCGCGGCCACGCTCCGGAGAGCCCCCACGGGGTCACCGCGCCGTGTCCTTCACCGCCAGCTCTGCGGGGGGGCTGGGATGGGTTTAAAGGGGGGGTTATAGGGTGGGCAAGAGGAGAGCAGGGCCCTACCTTCAAGGGAGCCCCCGGCCCGCCGCAGGCAGGTTCGCCCGTCCGCCGGGAGCCATGCCTGCGCCGAGCATCCCCTCCCTGCGCCACGGCGCGTTGCTACAGCGACCGCCTCCCTCCGCAGCCCCAGCGATGGAGGAGGATGTGCAGGAGCCGCCTTCGCCTCACGGGAGCCGGGTTGGCCAAGGGGATGCTCCCCTCCGTGCCCCTTCCATGGGGTGGCCACGCCGTGACCCCAAAGCCAAGCCGTGCCCCAAGGGGTTGGGGTTGGAGAGGGGCACCCCCGGGTGCTGGGCGCAGCGGGGTGGGGATGGGGTGACAGCAGGGGTGTCAGGGGGGGGGGCAAAATTCCCCCATCACCCCCTAAATGAGCCCAGGGGATGGCAAAGTTTTGGGGAAGGCAGGGGGTTGGCGAGACATCCTCCAGTGCACTTTCTCCACCTCCGCCCCCCCGCCCCGGGTCTCACCTCAAAAAACAAGAAAGAAAACCCAGTGTGGGTTTTTTTTCTTCTTCTTCCCCGGCCATAATTAAAAAAGGACTCACCCTTCCGAGCCCTTTCTATCCCGGGAGGTCGAGAAGAAAGAGAGGGGAGGAAGGGGAAAAAAAAAACCCTGAAAGAAAGGAGAGGAAGGGCTTCGGGAAGGAGAGGAGAAGGGGAGAAAAAGGGACGGGGAAAATTAAAAGCGGAGATTACACAAAGGGAACTCCTCTACCTTTGAAGCTTGGGCTAAATTGGGGAGGGGGCGGCGGGGGCAGGGAGGGTACAGACAGCTCGGCCCCTTTCTCAAAGCCTTCTCCTTTCAAGAAGGTCTCGAATTCCTGCGGAAACAAGGAGCTGGGGCTGGGGGGGGCGAAGGAAACGAGGAGGGGAAGAAAAAAATTAAACCGGCCGCTGGCTAATTCCTACCCAACACAACCTGGGCAGGCAGCGCCGGGCGCATTGTTCGGCCCTAATTGCTGGTGTTGCATTTCTCTCCTGCTTTTAAAGCTCCATTGAACTCAAAACTGTTATAATTTTCTCCCCGTGCCCCCCCTCCATGCGCCCGCATTACGCTCGCGGGGCTTTGTAGGGGTTGGGATGGGGGGGGAGATGTGGTTAAGGGGTGGTTTAAGGGATTACATCCTCCCCACTGGCTGCCAGGGCATTGTGAGAGGGAAAAGTAATTATGGGGAGGGGGCACGGCACGGGCTGGGGGCTGCAGGGGGGTCAGACAGCCCCAAAATTGGGCTCTGTGATGCTGCTCCGTGGGGAATTTGGGCACGGGGATGTGCCAGGTGCCACCGCGGTGCTGTGGGGACACGCGGGATGTCCCCAAGCATCAGGGCACAGGGTTTGGGGCACGGGGAGCTGGGTGCCCCCATGCCAAGGGGCGCAAAGCCCCTGCTTGTGCTGGGGCCAGGCTGGAAATAAAAAAAAAAAAAAACTCACCGAGGCCGGGTCCGTCTAGACGCTGCTTTTATTTGCCTCGGGGGCTTCCTCCTTTACACACACATGAACTCCAAATTCTAAAGGTTTAGGCCTAAAACCGACTCAAAGGAAACAGCAGAGCTCGTAAAAACACGACTGATAATAAAAAATTAAATCTAAAAAGGTTTTCGCTGCCTGCGTCCACAGGCACCCCCCGGTGCCACCGCGGTGGCCAGGAGAGGGGCACGGGGACCCCCCCTGCAATAAATAACCCCGAGACCTCGTGGCCACGGGGTACAAGTGCTGGCCACCAGGTCTGGGTGCCCGGCACCCCTCCAAGAGCTTTTGGGGACGGGCTGGCACGCTGCGGGACCCCCGGTCACCACGGTCACCTCGCAGGGTGACAGCCCCTGGGCTGGGGGTGGCCTCGGCACCCCCCTGGCAGCAGGAGGGGGTCGCAGATGGGGCCGGGGGCTTGGTGGCATGGGGAGAAGTCTCTAAAAAAAATAAAAATGAAGGGGGGGGCACCCCAGCCAGAGAGGGTGATGGGAAGAGGCACGGGGTGGTGAATTTGGGGTGTGGCAGGGGTGCCTGTGGGTGCGCTGGCCCCGAGTATAAAAATAGAGCATCTTTACGCCAAAAATAGAGAGAAGTGGGGAGAAAACAGTGCTTGGGGGGCACGAGGAGAAGGAGAAAAAAGTCCACGAGGAGGAAGAGGAGGAGGAGGAAGGCGGCCGGGGCGCTACGTGGGGGTGCGCCGGGTGCGGCGCGTGGGCGAGGAGGAGCCCACGAACTCGAACTGCTTCTGGCGCTCGGCGTTGGGGAAAGGCGGCTGCCCCCGGTACAGGCGCTTGATGAAATGGGCTTCCCGCTGATTTTGGCGGCTGCGGGATGCTCGGCGGGGCCGGCCCTTGCGGGTGAAGGCCATGTACCAGCCCTCGTAGCGGGCGTTGCGGAAAGCCGTGTAATTATTCTCCAGCACGATCTCGGTGAAGACGCAGTCTTTGCTCTTGCCGTTGGGCTGCTCGTGGGGAAAAAAATTAAAAAATAAAAAATAAAAAGGGGCTGTGAGCTCTGGGGATGGAGGGGAGAGGGGATGAGGCTGCCACCTCCCCGCCCGGACTCACTTTCCCCACCAGCTTGCCCCGTTTGCTCATGCAGATGTAGCGCTCGCTCTCGGCTCCCTTGATGCGCACGCGGCTGCCGAAGGTGTCCGTCTCCACCATCAGCTTGGCTGCGGGGAGAAAAGCACCAGGAGGTGTCCCACCAGGGCTGCGAACCACCTCCACCCCAAAAATCCCCATCCCCGTGCCCAAGGGGACACCAAAAACCTTTTCTCCCCGTCCCCGTTTCGCTCCCCCTGTCCCTCAATCCCTCGCCACCCCTCGTGCCCGAGCCCCCCCAGCACGGGGCGCACCACGGGCTGCTCCCCGAGCCATGATGCTAAAAAAAAGGGTTTTTGTTAAAAGCCAGCAGAGGCAAACCGGGCGTTTGATGAAAGCCCCGTGGAGAGCAGCGGCCCCTTTCCAGCCCCCCCCCATTTCATTGTCGGGGATTATTCAATGGGGTTTTCCAGGGCCAGACCGAGCCCGGTGCCGGCGGGTTAATTATCCTCATCCTCGTTGTCTCACCCCAAAGTGGCTGCGAGGGCTGGGAGCCGACACCAAACCCCCACAACCCCAACAGGTCCCGAGTGTAACCAGGCAGGGAGAATTTAGGGAAAGCCCTGGGGAGGTGGGCAGGGGACCTGGCGGGGCTGCGACGGGGCTGGGGACCCCCATAAAACACCCAGGGGATGGTGCTGGAGATGGAGGGGCTCTGCCCACTGCCCTCCACCCCATCAATATTTTTAGGTGCTGGATCCATTTATTTGCCACGAGATGCTATAAACCTGATATTTAGGGTTTTTGCTGCACGATATTGGCCAGAAACATGTGGATTTGGAAGTTTTGAGGTCAGAACCAGCCGATTTGGAGTTGCGCTCCCGTAGGCGCTCATTTTTGGGGTTATAAAACCAGCACCCAGCTGCAGCACCCACCTCCCTGACATCCTACAAGCGCTTCTGTCCCCGGACACGCACCCACCTTACCCCATATCCCCCCGGGGGGCTGGCAGGGGGGCTCCTTACCGAATTTATTGCCGTCCTCGGCGGTGGCGGTGATGCGCTCGCCGGTGACCTGCACGTGCTTGCCGCTGGTCCGGCTGTAGAGCTGGTACTCCCTGACCTGCCGCCGGCTCAGCTGGTCGCTCACGGCCCCCTGGTCCCTCACGTACTGGTTAAAATTAGGAGACGGGTGATTCTCCCCCTTTTTTTTTTTTTTTTACAAAAGGGAAAAATAAAATCAATTCGTTTCGGACAGCCCACGGCAAGGGGATGGAGAAGAGGGGGGACCCGGTGGGGAGCGCTGCCGGCACGGGGTGAGCTCTCTGTGCCCTGTTTGGGGGTCCTGCGGGCAGCTCCAGCTTGGATGGGGCTTTTTTGGGGTGCTGAGACCCTCGAAAAGGTGTTTCAGGAGCAGGGAGACTCCTGGCACCCGCACAAGGAGGACGCGGGGAGGATGCTCTCCATGGTGCGCAGCCTGCGTCAGGGATGGGACCAAACTCCTGGCTGTGCCCTGACCCTACAGGCACCCACTGACCTCCCCGCCCCATAGAGCACCCCCTGCACCCCAAATGGTGCTGAGGATGGGTTTGGATGCAGGGACAGCGCTCAGCCCCCAGAGCAAAGCGCCCCAGGACCGTCCACGCATCCCAGAAGCTGGGGGCTGAGCTGTTCCCACAGTGCCAGGGGATAAAACGCAGCGTGGACCCCAACGGGATCACGGTTTGTGCCTATGGGGTGGCATAACCCCCCCAAATAAAGGGTTATTGGATGTAAATGGGGTACAGCCACACGATTTGGGGTGCTGCCCGCTCTGTGAGCGCACCCAGGACCCACCTCCGCACCCCACACTCAGTGGGACCGTGGGGGCTCTGCTGACCCCCCCAAAACCAGGCAGGACCCCAGCTCCCCACCACCTTTGTGGGCACCTCGGGGGCTCATTTCCCACCGGGATCCACTTTAAAAACACTTTGGGGGGTGGCCGGGGAAGGGTGGTGGTGAGCTTGGGGGGGGGGGGGGGGGGCTCTCCATCAAAGGCGCTTCCCTTCCCTTCCCCTCTCATTTTCAAAGAAATAAAAGCAGTTACCTTGGGGAAAAAAATGAAAAGGAAGGAAAAAGTAAAAAGGAAGGAAAAAAAGGTCCCGAGCACGTATTTAAGGCTGCTGGGGGGTGGTTTTGTTGGGCTGGGGGGGGCAGAGGGTGCTGATATGGAACAGTGCGTTTTAATAGCCGCGGCCCTTCAGAAGCGCACAAAAAGGGATGGGGCAGCCAGGGAGGGGGAAAGGGGGAGAAGGGAGGGGGTCACCGAGCCTTGAACCCCCCCCCCCAGCACCCCGTTAACCCCCTCAGATGGCATCGAGGGCAGAATCCGGCCTGGGGGGCAAGAAATGCACCCCCTGAACAGGGGGGGGCTCCCCAATGGCATCGCCTTGGGGACGTGGGGAAGGCGCCGGGCACCCATGGGTGACCCCAACCCCGTGGGCACCCTCCAGCATCGCTGCCCTGGCCTCTACCACCCACCCGTGAGGAAAATCCCCCAAAATAAGCAAAATTAATTAACAGCCAAATTAATTAACAGCATCCCAAGAGGGACCCAGGGGCGAGCCGTGCTGCGATGGGGTTTTTTGGGGAGAAGCTGCTCGGAGACCTACCTGGGTCTGACAGGAGAACATCAGGAGCTGGAAGCATCTGCGGTGGGGAGAGAGAGAAAAAAAAAGGGGGGAGAGGAGCAGGGGGGGGGGGCGCTTGGGGTTTTTGGAGGCGAAATTTGGAAATTTTTGCCTGGAGAAACCAACCCCGAGGCACCCGGAGCGCGCCGCTTACATGGAGAGGTTGTGCAGGCGGAGGGGCTGCATGGTGCTGGCTGAAACCCCCCAAGTTTTAGGGCATGAAACAGGGGCAGGGAGCTGAGCTGCCACCCTCAAATGTCACCACGACCCCGCCGGGGGGGTGCCCGTGGCCCCCTCCTCCTCCTCGCTCGGGTGCCCCCCCCCGAGACCCTGCCCAAGCGCAGGGAGCGGGGTTGGGGGCATGGGGCTCAGCTCCTCGCCTCGTCCCACCCCATCAGCTTCCCATTTGGGGGGCAGCCCCCTGCCTCGCTGGCATCTGCTGGGGGGGGCTTTGGGGGGGCTGATAATGGGGGAAAAGGGCTGGGCTCCCCCTTTTTCCCCCCCCCCACCCCAAAGCCCCAAAAAGCAGGGCGGCACCCGGAGCCCTGCGCCCCCCGCGCGGCCCCTGCTCCCCTCTCCTGGTGGCTTTTAAAGGTGGGGGGGGGCTGTGGAGAGGGGCTGAGCCTCCCCTGGGGGTCGGGGGGGGGCTAAGAGGGAAGGAGGATGGGGGCTGGGGGGGGGGCGAGAGGAGGAGGAGGAAGAGGAGGAGGAGAAGGGGGAGGCTGAGTGGGGCTCGGGGTATCCAAGCCCCATGGGGAAGGGGAGGAGATGGAGAGGGGGGGGGGGCTGGGGGGTGATTTGGGGGCATTAAATAGGGTCTGGGGGTGGGAAGAGCCCCCCCCCAGCTCAGCCAGGCCTGGGGGGGGGGACAGGGGAAGGGGGGAGGGGGGGGGGGATGCGCTCACCTTTAGGATGCTTTTTGGCACCCTGCTTCCCAAAAGGTGCCCCCTTGGCGAAAAAAATCACCGCGAGGGGTTTTTAACCGGCTGCTTCCACACCGGGGGGGGCCTTCCGAGACCCCCCCCCCCCCCCCAAATCTCACCCTATGGAAGGGATGGATGAGATTTACCCCCCCCTAAATATCTGTGGGGTCGGGTATCGGCTCCCCCCCAGGGGGCAGGGGATGCGCCCCCCCCCCCCCTCTCCACGCTCCATTTGCTGTGCCGAGGGGGTGCCAAGTGCCAATAAACACCCCCTGGGGGGGGGTCCCCGGGGGGGGGGCTGCACACCAAAAGGGGGGGGGTCCTGTAGGAACTGCTCCCCCCCCCCTCCTGCCTCAGTTTCCCCAAAGAGCCCTGGGGGGGGGGGGGAAAAGAGATGGAGAGGGGGAGACCCCCGCAGCCCCCAGCCGCAGAGGGGTTTTGGGGGGGGGGGGCTCAATTAGTGCTAATGACCCTAATTAACCCCCCCCCCCCCCGGTGTTTTCTCACCTCCCAGGCCAGGTCAATGGGTTCCAATCCCCCCCCCGCTGCTCAATAATCCCCCATTGTCCCCATTCACCCGGTGCTTGGTGCCCCCCCCACACCCCAAATGGGACCCCCAGGTTGTGGGGAGGGACCCTGCAGCCCTATTGGGGTATGGGGGGGGGGACACAACCCCACAGCCCCCCCCCCAACCCCAGCACGGAGAGCCAGGGGTGCAAAACCACATCCTTTATTTTTTTTGGGGGGGGGGGCACCAAAATCAAAAGGTTTCCAGCCTCTCCTGTGCCAAAACCTGCAAAAAAAAAAAGGGGAAAAAAACCTTAAAAATGGGCACCCCCCCTCTGGGGACCACCTGAGCCCCCCCAGATGGGACTGGGGGGGGCGCACAGGGGTCCCCAACCCCCCCCCCCCCCCCCCTTACCTGGGGGTCACTTCTTCGCCGCTGCCTCTTGCCCCGGCCGCCTCCTCGCCCCTATAGGGGATGGGAAGGGGCTGAGTAGGGGTGGGAAGCCCCCAACCCCCCCTTTTTGGGGTTTTTCAGCCCCCCCCCAGGGTTAGCCACCCCCTTACCTTGCTGGGAAGGGGCTCCTGGGGGGCGGCGCTGTTCCTGCTCGGGGGAAATGAGGGGGGGGCTGAGGTTAGGGGGCTGTGACCCCCCCCCCAAGCCCCCCACCCTATTTCCCCCCCCCACCCCATACTCACTGCTCGTCCTCCTTCTCCAGCCTCCTCTTCTGGGGAGAAAAAGGGAAATTTGGACAACGGGGCCTGGGGGGGGCTCACAGACCCCAAAACTCCCCCCCCTTCCAAGAAAAAAGGGGATAAATTGTGCAATTTTAGGGTCACAGCCCCCCCCCCCACCCCAATTTTTTGGGGACCCCCCTACCTTGGCGGCGTTGCCCCTTTTGGCACCTTGGGGCTTGGGGGGCTCCTCCTCTTCATCACCTTCATCCTCCTCCTCCTCCTCCTCTTCCTCCCAGGACAGGTCGGGCATCACTGGGGGAGAGCCGGGGGGGTGCTGGGGGGGGGCAGCAGCACCCATGGGTGGGGTTTTTTTTTTTTGGGGTGGGGGGCACTTACGGGAGATGTGCTGCCCGCTGATGTAGACGGGGCCGGACCCTGTGCGCAGGCGGAAGGTGACGGGGGGGGTCAGCTCCACGCCCCCCAGGGTGGCCTGAAAAAGAGCAGGGTGGCAAAAAAATCCCAAAAAACACCACCCCAAACTTTATAGGGTGGTGGGGGGGGGGTTTAGGGGGCAGCCCCCCCCCCACCCTTGGGTGCTCACCATGGGCAGCACCGAGGGCTTGAGGGTGGCGATGGGCACGGGGGGGTCCTCGGGGAGGGGGGGCACGATCTCCACCACGTGGAACTCGTCGCGAGCCTTCTCCCCCAGGCAGACCTGTGGGGTCACAAGGAGCCCCCCCCGGAGCATCCCCCAAAAAATCAAAAAACCCCAAATCTGGTTGTGGGGGGGGGATTTAAAAGGGGAGGGGGGCACCTACTGTGCGCAGGGCCAGCTGCTGCTCGCAGTGCCACTCCTGGGGGGCCTGGAAGGTGTAGGACGGCCGCTGGCTGCTCAGCTCGCACCCTATAAATAATGGGGGGGGGTCAGTGGGGTGGGGAGGGGGCTCGGCCCCATTTGGGGGTGTTATGGGGCAGGGGGGGGGCTCACCCCAGATGAGGGCCATGGGCTTCTCGGACTTGCTGTCGGTGCTGCCTGTCGTGGACATCGCGCCCTGGGGGCGCACGCGGAGATGGTTTTTTTGGGGGGGGTCCCGCTTGGAAAAATATCCCACAGTCCCCCCCAAAAAAAATTATAGGAACCCCCCCCCCAAAATTATAGAAACCCCTTTAGGGCCCCCCCCAAGCAGAGGAAGCCTCACCCAGTGCCGCACCCCAAGTGCTCAGCAGGTTCCCAAATCACCCCCAGGACCCCCCCGCTCCGCACTTATAGGGCCGGGGGGGGCTGCGGCCCTATAAGCCCCCAATCCCACCCCCCCAGTGGGGGCAGTGCCCACCCAGGGTCATTAGTGCCTGCAGCTGTGCTGTGGCTAACGAGGGGGGGCTCATTAGGACTGTGGCTAACGAGGGGGGGGGGCCCAACCCCACTGGCATCATCCTGGGGGGGGCGTCCCCAATTTGGGGGACCCCAGTGACACCGGGTGGTCCCCCCCCCGGTGATGTTGGCCTCGTACCTGGGTGGCCCCGGGGGCTCTGGGGGATGGGGATGGGGTCACGGCCCCCCCCCCCAGTGCTGGGAGTCACCTCTGTGCGCCCCAAGTCACCCCAGACCCCATCTGTCCCCAAAACCCATCCCCTGTCCCCATCCCTTGTCCCCAAACCCCATTTTCTGTCCCTATATTCTATCCCTTGTCCCCAAACCCTGTCCCATGTCCCATCCCCTGTCCCTAGACCCCATCCCTTGTCCCCATGTCCCGTTCCCTGTCCCCATCCCTTGTCCCCATATTCCCCATATCCCATCCCGTTCCCAAACCCTGTCCCCATGTCCCATTCCCTGTCCCCAAACCCCATTCCCTGTCCCTATATCCTATCCCCTGTCCCCATCCCTTGTTCCTTGTCCCCAAACCCCATTCCCTGTCCCTGTCCCTGTCCCCAAAACCCATCCCTTGTCCCCTGTCCCTATGTCCCATATCCTGTCCCTGTCCCCATCCCCTGTCCCCATCCCTTGTCCCCACATCCCATCCCCTGTCCCCATGTCCCATATCCTGTCCCCAAACCCTGTCCCCAAACCCTGTCCCCATGTCCCATCCCCTGTCCCTATACTCCATTCCCTGTCCCCTGTCCCCATATCCCCTGTCCCCATCCCTTGTCCCCAAACCCCATTCCCTGTCCTCATGTCCCATATCCTGTCCCTGTCCCCAAACCCCATTTTCTGTCCCCCAACCCCATCCCCTGTCCCCATATCCCACCCCTTGTCCCCAAACCCCATTTTCTGTCCCCAAACCCCAACCCTTGTCCCCTGTCCCCAGCCCCCGTCCCCTGTCCCCATGTCCCATATCCTGTCCCTGTCCCCACCCCTTGTCCCCAAACCCCATTTTCTGACCCCAAACCCCATTCCCTGTCCCCATATCCCACCCCCTGTCCCCAAACCCCATCCCTTGTCCCCCCCCCGTCCCCGTCCCCGTTCCCCCGCCCCGGACGCGGCCCTTTTGGGGGGGGGGCGGGGCCGCGGCCCCGTTTCCGCCGTGGCCGCGCGATGGCGGCGGCGCTGGTGGGGGCCTGGGGGGGGGGTCCGGGGGGGTCCTGGGGGGGGGTCCGGCCTTGGGGGGGGTCCGGCCCCGGTGTGGGGGGGGCTCTGAGGCCGCTTTTTGCCCCCACAGGGCCCCGGGGAGGCCGCGGCGGCCGCTCACGCCCTGACCCTGCCGGCGGAGGCTTACGGCAATGATGTGAGGGGGGGGCACGGGGGGGGGGCACCGGGAATTTTGGGGGGGTTTGGGACATGGGGGGGGACCCAGGGGGGAGAGGGTGTCAGGGGGATTTTTATTTTTTTTTGGGGGGTGGGTGAGGGGGGTATTTGGGGTGGGGGGGGCGATGGGGTGGGGGGGTACTGGGGGGGGTACTGGGGGGGTAATGGGGGTATTGGGGTGGGGGGGTATTGGGGTGGGGGTGGGCTGGGGGGGGTGTAATGGGGGGGTTAGTAGGGAGAGAGGGGGTGTTGGGGGGGTCTTGGTACCGGGGGGGGTCTGGAGGTGGGGTGGGGGGGTTGGTATGGGGGTGTGGGGGGGGGGAATGGGGGGGTCTGGGTATTGAGGGGGGGGTCTGGGTATTTTGGAGGGGGTGTTGATATTGTGGGGGGGGGTCTTGGTAGCAGGAAGGGGCATAACTTGGTGCTTTGGGGGGGGTCTTGGTACTAAGGGGGGGGGTATTGGTGTTGTGGGGGGGGTCTTGGGACTCAGGAGGGGGTCCTGGTGCCGGGGGGGGGTCCCCGAAGACCCCTGACACCCCCTCTGCCCGCAGCCCAACGTGGAGCTGATGTGGGCCATGCGGGCCTACCAGCACGCCGAGGTCTACTTCAACGTAAGTTGGGGAGGGGGCTTTTTGGGGACCCCCCCCTGCAATAAAACCCCCCAAAACCAGCTCTACGAGGGGTGTTTTGGGGAGGGGGGCACGGCCCTGAACCCCCCCCGTCACCCCACAGCTCATCTCCTCGGTGGACCCCAAATTCCTGAAGCTGACCAAGGCGGACGAGCAGATCTACGGCGACTTCAGGAAAACCTTCGGGGACCTCAAAATCGACGTCCTTGACCCCGAGGAGCTCAAATCGGAGCCGGCCAAGGAGGTGGGCACTGGGGGGGGTGGAAGGGTTGGAATTATGGAGCTGGGGTCCTGGCACCCCCCCAAATTTCCCCAAAAATCCCATCCCCAGAAGTGGCGCCCCTTCTGCCTGCGCTTCGAGGGGGTGGTGGAGGACTTCAACTACGGCACCTTGCTGCGCCTGGACTGCAGCAAGGGCTACACGGAGGAGAACACGATATTTGGTGAGTCCCAAAACCTCCTTATCCCCTTGTTTTTAACCCCAAAATCCCCCCGGACTCCGTGCCGTGCCCTGCGGGGTGGTAACGGGGTCGGGAGAGGCGAGGCTGCGCCCCCCAGGCCTGCTCCGAGCCCCCCAGATCTGCTCTGAGCCCTTTTTTTTTTTTTTCTCTTTTCCCAGCCACCAGAATCCAGTTTTTTGCCATCGAAATAGCTCGGAACCGAGAGGGCTGCAACAACGCCGTCTACAACAGCGCCAAGGAGCCAGCGAGGGCGTGAGGACGAATTCGGCTCCGCTTCGTGCCCCGTGGGGTCAGCCCGGGGGGATCCTGCCCCCTTTTTTTTCCCCCCATGGGACAGGGGCAGGAGGAGGCAGGACAGCGCAGGGCATCCCGTCCCTCCTGCTGCAGTGCCTCGGAGCTCAGCCTCTGCTTGCAATAAATAAAATGTTTTATTTAGCTGTAAATAAAATGTTTTCAAAGCCCTCTCCTCGTGCTGCGGGTGTTGGATGCGTCCGACCTGGTGATGGTGGCAGGAGGTCTAAGACCTAAAGGTTTAGGGGTTGTTGCTGAACACGCTTTGGTTTCACTGCCGTGGTGGCAGCAGGCTCCAGCATTGCTGCTGGAGGTTTAGGGTTTGGGTGTGAGCTACCAACTTGACTCTAAGGGGCTTTGTGACCCTATAAATGCCCATGAAACCACGATAAACGCCATCAAACCGCAATAAATACCCATGAAACCCCGATAAACGCCCATGAAACCCCAATAAATACCATCAAACCCTGATAAATGCTCATCAAACCCCAATAAAGTCCCACCAAACCCCGATAAATGCCACGAAACCCCAATAAATGCTCATCAAACCCCAAGAAATGCCCTCAAAACCCCAAGAAATGCCCACTAAACTCCAATAAATACCATCAATTCCCGATAAATGCCCACCAAACCCTGATAAATGCCATCAAACCCTGATAAACCCCTATCAAACCCCAATAAAGTCCCACCAAACCCCAATAAATGCTCATGAATAACCCATTAAATACCCATGAAACCCCAATAAATTCCATCAAACCCTGAGAAATGCTCATGAAACCCCAATAAATACCCATGAAACCCCAATAAACGCCCTCAAAATCCCAAGAAATGCCCACTAAACCCCGATAAACGCCCATGAAACCCCAATAAACGCCCATGAAACCCCGATAAATGCCCATGAAACCCTGATAAATGCCCACCAAACCCCAATAAATGCCCACCAAACCCCAATAAATCACGGGGCCCCTCTCCCAAGCAGAGGCCAGCCCAGCTCAGTAGAAACCATTGAAGTTTATTTGCAGTCACAATGCTTACACTGTATGCAGCAAACACCCTTACAAGTCAACCAGCAATCTGCTCACGCGAAAAAAAGGACCCAACACACAATCGCCAGAGGAAAGAACAAAAAAAAAAAAATTAAAAATAAAAATAAAGGGGGCTCGGGGGGAGGGGGGGGAGGAATTAAGAGTTAGGTGGTGTCTGGGGAGAGAAACTGAAACCCTAAGGACTGAGCGTCTGTGGGTAGAGCTGAGCAAGAGAATGCACACGACTAGCAGCAACAATAGTGGAAAAAAGTACAAGGCAAACAGGTTCCCTCCCCCATCAGCTTTCCTCTGTCAGTAAATTTTAATACCCAAAAACATTTATCAGGGTGACTTAGAAAAACAAAAAAAAAAAAAATGGAATCATTTGAAAGGGGAGGGAAATCGGGAGGTGGGTTTTTGGGGGGGTGTTAAATACTTCATGCTAGGCAAACCTTGTTATTAAGAACCCCGGGCAGCAGCCCCCGTGCCCCGGCTGAGAACCCACGCTGGGGGCACGAAGCTCGCCCTCGGCCCCTCAATTCCTCCTGTGCCTCCTGCTTGAGTGAAATGGGGGAAAAATAAAAGGAATGGGGTCCGGGGAGCGCGTGGTGCCAGCCCCGGGGCTCGCCCGGAGGGGAGGCGAGGGCCCGGGAGGCAGCGGGGTGAGGAGGGGACACGGGGGGCACTGCTACACCGGGGGGGGGGACGGGAGAGACACCCACGAGCAAGCACGAATGGAGAAGATCACGCGGCATGGCTTCGAGTTCCTAATAACAAGGGCAAGACGGTAACAGGAAGTCGTGATTTCGAGGGGCTGAATAAGAAAAAATATACATTTGGAATTTTACAATGCCTTTTTTTTTTTGTTGTCTTTTTTTTGTTGGTTTTTCTTTTGTGTTTTTTTTTTTTTCAATTTTTTTTTCTTTTTTTTTTCTTTTTTTTGCTTCTCTCTACGCTTGTCACTAAATATATCTCTGCACTTTCACACACCCACCCCTCGCCCAGTAAAGCTTCAGGCCTGCAGGACACGCTTTCCTCACTCGCATACACAACCCTCACGCCAGCACCGGTGCACCAGGACTCTGTAAAAATTTCAATCACACTTTTTTTTTTTTTGTTTTTTTTACTCCTTTTTTTTTTTTTTCCGTTTTTTTGTTTTGTTTTTTTTTTTTTTAAACTGAGTCAATATAAACCTTGTTCAAAATGTTATGAAAAAATGTACATGTTTATACAAGGCAGGCTGCAGCAGAGCGCTGGCGTTCCACGCAGACGTTCGGGTAGGGAGACGCTGGATTCTTGCACCTGGCTTTTTGCCCTTCCACCCCCTCCCACGGAAACAGAAGCACCCTGCCCCGGTGAGCTCAACCACCCCTCCTGTTCCCTCCTCCCTCGGGACGTGGAGTACGGCCAAAGCGAGCGCCGCAGTCCAGCCCTGGGGAAGAGCAGGGATTCGAAACGCCCTCCTTTTCTTTCCATCGGAAACGGGAACCCCTCTGGGCCAGGCCAAAGAGATGCTGCTCTGTACAGGTGGAGCTGGGAGCCGTCAGCTCATCATGTCGTTGCTGTTGACTCCGTAGGTGGAATTCTTCATGGAGTCGTTCACCTCTCGCCGGAACGCCGACAGGTTTTGGGTAAACCTGAGGGAGAGGCAGCAGGGCAGCGCGTTAGAGCACGAGGGTGCCTGCTCCTCAGGGGGTTTTTGCTCCCCAGGAGGCTGCCACGAGGTGGGCTGGACACCCCCAGCTGCGTTTTCTGTGTTAAACTACAGCACAGCCCCGCGGGTTTGGTGTGCACTGACCTGTCCCTGTTCTTGGTCAGGAGGTTGCGTTCGATGCCTTCCATGAGGTTCTCGAAGCAGAGGTGCATCGCCTGCTGTTTCTCTGGAGGCTGGCTGTTCACGATGCTGTTCCTCAAGTCAGAGAAATACTGCAGGAGACACGAGAAGGCCGGGTTAACTTCTAGAGGAACAGCCAGCTTGGCTTCAGGACACAGCAGGAAAGAGGGAGGAAATGTGCTACAGCTCCTGGTGCCCTTAAAAACCCAAACTTAATGGGATTCATTAGAGCTGCTCAGAGAAAGGCTGCACACCCTCCTCTCTCCAGTCCTGATTTCCCTGCCCTGCCCAGCCCAAAGCATCGTTCAGGCCCTGAGAGCCCTCCATCTGCACGGGGAGCTGGGGACATTTACCTTCTCGTTGAGCAGTATCAAGCCGAGCAGAGGCCGAGACATTGACCACTGGTTCCTGCAGTCCTCAAAGATGATGATATTCAGCACTGTCGACAGCATCTGGAAGAGGGAAAAGGAGGTTTAGAAGCAGCTCTGGCCTCAACAGGACACAAAACGTGTGCTCAGAGCACGGGTTCACCCCCACGGCTTGCTTTCTGCGGGAAGAAAACCTCCTGGCATCACACACGGCTGGCTTCTGATCCCAGCCACAAAGCCCAACAGCGATGGCAAGGACTCTCAGGCACTGAATTTAAAAGCCAAGCACATACAAAGCAGAGCTGGTGCTTGTTTAACGCTTCCAGTGTCATCTCCTGCAGGAGCCTCAGTGCTGCGGTACTCCCAGCAGCAGGGGACACGAGGAGGAGCCCCCCCAGCTGCTGGAGAACTCTGCACTTGCAACAGCAAGAGCTTAAATGCACCGAGAGCATGCGAACACACGCTCCGGTGCCCCAAAAAGCTCCCTGAATCCACGCTCGGGTGTCTGTGATCCCTTCTGTGGCCTCATTAAGGCAACAGCAGGAATTGAAGCCAACATCTAACCTGGTTGCTTTGGGAGATGCAGTTTCTCTTTTATCCTCGGAAAACACAGCTTCTGGCCCCAAAAGAGCCTGCTTTACTTCGCATTTGATCTCCCAGCGAGGATGGAGCAATACTAACAATGCTCCCTGCTTTCAGGTGGGAGTGGTGCTGACACTTTGACAAGTACCAGCGAGCGAGCTTGGCTACTGCTGTCAGAAAGGCAGCGAGCAGCGCTGCTGAGAGGCAGCAGGAAGCAGATAAAAGCGTTCTGCTGCGAGGTGTGGATGCTCAGATCCCAACGCAGGGCCCTCTGGAGCTGCAGAAGCAAAACCTGTGTGAGCAGCAGCTTCTGGCATCAGCAAGTGGCACACGGAGGTGCCTCAGCTACAGGGTGCGTGGAGGCATACGCTGAGCTGAGACTGATCTAAGCAAGCAGAACCTCTCAGCTCCCTACAGATCCTCTGCCATCGCACGTGCTCCTGACCAAAAAAAAGACAAAACCCAGCAAGCTCTGAGCCTCTCAGAGGCGTGCAGATGGAGGCAGATGGCAGATGTGCTGCCAGCTTGTACAACTCCACTACCAAACTCACCCTGCAGAGGCCTTTCTGAATTCAGGACCGAGCAGTGCCAAGGCAGCACGTGCAGCAGGTGGAAAAACTAACCTTCCTCTGCTCCCAACGTGAGAGCTGCAGCACAGATTTGCTCCTGTATGCTGAAGTCTAAGCACAGCCTGGTTAAACACGGGGACCCTGTGGTGCCTGCTCTGCTCTGAGCGCACGTGTACCCCTGAAATGTTCCAAGATGTTTAAACAACTCGTGTTGTACAGCAGCAGCAGGCTGCGTGCTCTGTGGCTGGCTGGATGCTGCCTGGATCCTTTCCACAGGCTGCCAGCACCACCTGTAACTACATTTCTGGCTTTACAGACAGACAAAAGCTCTGTTTTGGCTGCTGAAATGGTGTCCTTGCACAGGGAGAACCACAGCCCTGAAACGTGGCTTTGAACCAGATGATGAGTGTGTAGGATTTTCTGGCTAGCGCTGCACCTCTCCTTGCTCCTCAGGAAAAGCCTGGAGGTCTGGAGCAGGGAGCACGCAGCCCCCGTGTTACATCACGCTGAGACAACTCGGGGCTTATCAGGGAGCTCACCGTGCCGTGCCACAACAAGGCTCTCCCCTCCGCCTTCGGTCTTTACCTGCTGAATCATCTCCGGGTGCTGCTGCATGATGTGCAGGAACCGGTCGCTCTCCTGGGTCAGAGGTGTGGTCCTCTTCTTGGTGCTGCGAGACAGCTGCTTGAAGAGATAGGTGACGATGTGGTCCAAACAGGAGCAGCAGCCTGTGCAAACCATGGTGTCTGCAGGAAGAGGGAAGATGGAGATAGTGTGACGTCGACAGCGTTTACCTTGCTCAGGGAAACACCACCACTTATCTGGGTCCTTTTAGGGACTTGGCACACCAAGAGCCACCTGATCCTAAAATGATCAGCGACTCCTCACTGACACATCCCCTATTTCTAGCTTCAACAGGGGTGAAAATCCTTCTCAAACCCATTCACAACATTTATCTCATCTGTTATCTGAAACACCAGGCACTTGAAGCAACCCAAATCATTCCAAATCAAAGCCCTACGAGCGTACCAGGGAGCAGGGGGAGTTACCTAGTGCAGTGAGGCCTTCTGAAATGGAAGAGAGAATATACATGATTACATGAGGCTCCAGACTGGCAATAAAGTTCATGTGGTCCTGGGTGAGAACTTCCAGCAAGGAATAGTAGGACTGGCTGAGTTTGGGATAATCCTGCAGAGAAAGAGAGAAAGGCGTGAGGCCTCTTGCCTAGCCTGTAACCATCAGCTCCTTTCTGCAGCGCGTACCCAACCCACTCATTAAGGAAAACTGCTTACCGGATCTCCTGGAAGGAGAACAAACAAACCTCTCGCACAGAATAACTTGTGAGCCAACACATTTTTCCCCCACCGTGTCTCCCACCTTTCCAAACAGGCTCCGGCAACATCGACCCAGCAGGTTCCCAACACTGCTCTATCAGAACATCTTTCCCCGCTGCTTCCCTCACCTACAGGGAGTGTTCACACTGCCTACTGCCAGCGCTGGAGATGCAGAGATAGGAAAAGCTCTCCAGGTGTCTGCTGCAGCCTGCCAGATCACCTACAAACAGGCAGGCACGGTGCTGGGCTCAGCAGGCTGTGCTGCTGATTCTTCCTGCAGCAACCTCCAGATCGGGGGGCTCTCCTGGCAGCTCCTGTCTCAAGATTTTCATTTGAGCTGCCCACGAGCTGCGTGTCTCAAGAGCAGTGGTTTGGCTACCAGCACATTGGATTAGGAAGGTGCTGAATGCAGTCACAGAGGCAGCAGCAGCTTTCAGATCCTGCTACGAGATGAGTAAAGACTTGGGAGGAGCATGCTGCCCTCTCTCCTCAGTATTCTGAGGACCAGGACTGTGCTGAGAGGGCCTCAAAGTTCTGCTGTGAAATGGATTCCTGCACACGAGGTAGAGATCTTCATTAAGCGGGTTGCACCGAGATCTCTGCCCACAGGCAACACAGGGAAGAGCAGGAAACATTTTGCAGGCAGAGAAGCAATTATTTTTGGTAACTGCTTTGCTGAGACTTGGAGCGTGCCCTACTGGAGAGAGGAGCACCCTTGGGTGCTGGGCTTGCAGCCTCCACGTGGGCCCTGCTGCTGGGGTTCCAGGAGGTGGCACGAGCTCATTTGTCTCTGTGATTAAGTTTTCCTTTACCATCTAATCTCCCAACCCTGCCTTTCCTAGCCGTGTTTACGCTGCTGATCACAGGCGTGGGCTTACCAGGAGGTCGCTGTGCGGGATGGAGAGCAGAAGCTTGATAAAGGTTTGCAAGGCGTTGTCCAGTGCATCGTCCCCGTACAGGCGGAAGACCCCGAAGTTGACGTAGCTCCCGCTCAGTGCAGCCTTCAGCATAGAGAAGCAGATGGAAATCCCCTTGAGCTTCAAGGCGTAGACTTGATCCTTTGGGACCTCCCCAAGCGTTAGGATACGATTTCCTGCACGAGCACAGAAGCGGACTCAGTATTTCAGCAACCACATCCGAACCCCTTCTCCCCCAGGGGGGCAGGAAAGACACAAAGGGAGAGCCCTAAGGAGCGACTGAGGAGTCAGCCACAAGCACCAAAGACCTATTATTTGCCAGGCAGCAGTTAAGGACCCCGTTACAAGTTAAAATCTCTACTAGGAATCGGGGAAAACATCTGCGTGGAGTTTTGCTGTGGAAACAGGATGCACAACGCCAGGATCGCTCTCCACTTGCTTTGCAGGTCTGCCCGTGTCACCCCGCAGGCTCCCGCGGGGCTCAGCTGGGTTTCCTGCTAATTGTTGTCATTTTCCTCCTCGTTGGAGGAGCGTGGCAAACACCCTGGTGGTTCTGCTTGCCTGCCTACCCAAGGACTTCATGCAGAAGCATCTCCCTGGCTCTGAGCATGCACTCAGCAAGCGATTTGGCACTGCCTGCCAGCCCAGGGTCATTCTCCGAGCTGGCAAGAGCCCAGCCCTCACTCCCCAAGTGAGCAGAGGAGTCAAGTGCATCCCATCCCACCTGCTGGGCACTCACCATACGTAGTTATCATTTTACTTGTTTCTCGGAAGAGCAGGATGCCGTTTGGTGAGGACACATCGAACTGCAGCCGTTGGGACCTAACGGGAAGGCAGAAAATAAATCAGATCTCTAACAAACCTGTGCAGGAAAACAAAACCCATGCACCAGGACCTCCAGGTGCTGCTCAGTGCCTCCTCCCCAGCTCCCTGAACACCCCGCTCTGGTGGAGCACTGCTGCTCCTTCCCACCACCAGGCAGGGCACAACCTTCTCAGGGACAGACGAGCTCTGCTGTCGCAGAAGAAAGGGCCTCTACGTCACGGCCATGAGGGATATTACAAGTCTGAGGCTGGAAATCCTGGCTTGGCAATGGTCACTAGGCTACTGCACACAAACACAGCGAGCAGCTTGGAAGCCAGCATTGTGGGGCACTGACTGGCTCCTATTCATAACCCGACCAAGAGTTCAGAGCTTGGCATTTCTTCCCCTGCAGTGAATAGATCTGAAAACTGATGTGCAGCGAGCTGTCCGCTTCACCTTCGGAATAAATGAGTGTATTCCAGGAAGGTTGCTCCTGCTGCAAAGATGCCATTCAGCTGGGGTAAACACTCTGACAGCACAGCTTCTCAGCAACCCTGAAACGGCTGCGCCTGAACCTCGTGTCCTTTCCACTTGGCTGTAACAATGGTCCCTTCCTATAGGGCTGTGTTCAGCTGGCTGCGGGCCGAAGCAATGTCTTGGCAACCTTCCACCACCAGATTAGACAGCCTCTGAATGATCTGACTAGCGTCAGAGTACCTCTCTGCTGGCAGAAAGAGCTCGTGGTCTAAAGCAGAAGTGGTCAGCTGGTTGCCAGACAGAGCAGCACTCGTCTGATTATAAAGGCAGGTTTTAAAAATTAACCCAACTCGCCTGCTTCCATCTTATGGCTCCAATCCCTAGAAACAAATGCTAAAGAAATTCAGAATTCTTCCTGATCTCGTCTCCTGGTCTCACTGACTGACACAAGTGCTATCTGGGAGCTATCAGATTTTCCTCCCAGCTGAAACAACGCCAGCTTTGCCACCTCCCACCCCTGGCAGCCTGCAGAGCATAAATAGATGGGAGCAGGGAGCACACAACTGGGCATCGACACCCACGCAGTGGCTGAAGCAGACACAAATCCCTGCCAGCCCAGGGGCTCGTACCTGTTGTGCACCAGCTCAGCCATCAGTTTGAGGACGGGCGTCGTGCAGGCTGGGTCGTGGTACCAGAGCTCAATTGCCCGCTGCAGAATCGGCATGTAGGATGGGTAGCTGTGAGGTGAGAGCTAAGGAAGGAATTTCGGTGCTTTGTGTAAAGAAAGGTCACAACTTTAACCAAAAGGCACGTTTTGGGCGCTGCATCCAAGCCTTGCAAAGCAGCTGGTTAACAACGCGAGGCAGAGCTGATGCTGCTTGCCAGGGTCTGCTTTAGCAGGGAAAAATCTTAGGTCCACTGAAGGAATTGCACTTCTAGGACAAACCAAACCAAAAAGGTTGTGGACAAAAGGGGAGACACACAAAATCTGTCAGTGCGGCAGACAGCTGACCTTCACCAGCTAAAGAGAAATTTGGAGTCCAGATACCGTGCTCTTTAAGCAGCGATGCTCTCATCAAGAGGACAAAGACTCCAACTAAAATTGGCTTTAGTGAGCAAAACTTTTGTTGCTGCTGAGCTGCACGTATCCCACGAAAAACCACTGGGCGTTACAAGTCAAATCTCTTCAGGGCCACTTGGAAAACCCCAAAGATTAAGCTCTGAACGGATTTCTACGTTGACTTGGTTGCAGACAAACAAAGTCAAAGCTATTTTGGGGCTTACAGACAGGACACCATGTACTAGAAAAGTGAAGATTCCTCTTTTCCCACCGCAGCCAGGATTTAGCAGGGAACACGGAGCATTTGGGTGCATTCAGCCAGAGCTCCCCCCACCCCAAAGGACAAGGTGGCTCAAGTTCACAGGCAACAAACAGAAGGATACATCCACTCAAAGAGCATCATGAAGCTGGTCTTGGCATTGAAGGCAAAGGCTATTCCCCTCAGGTCTCTCACCAAACCAACCAAAGTTCTCTGCGTTGCAAAAGAAGCGACATGTTAAAACATGACACACAAATGGATCTTTCCCTCCCCGGCTCCACCAGCCCATGGCCACGTCCCTTCCTCCCATCCCAGCAGCAACACGAGGTTTGTGTGGTGGCTGCTGATCCCAAATTCGACAGTTCTTCCCCTTCAGTGCCAGAAACCCTCTTTAAGCTGAGCCAGCAGAGTGACAGTACTGGGGTATTTCATTCCCAGCTGGCTGAGGAGCCTCACAGCTTAAATTATGAACTAGACCCCAAGGAATACAGGGAACACCACTGCTGCCCATCACTCCAGCCATCTACTTGTCCAACTTACTTTTGCCTCTTGTTCATTGAAGGTATTTGTGCTGAACATTTGTGCCACGGTCTCAAAGGCAGCCGTTAGGGGAAGCATGAACTGCTCGTACTGATCCTCATCTTCCCCTGAAATAAGAAAGAAATCAGGAGGAAATAGACTGCACATCCCTGCAGATCTGCCTGTGCTGAGACACTCAAACACTGGTCACCCACGCAGCTGGAGGCGAGGAGACCACGCTTCCAGACAGGTTATTTATCACCTCCAACATCCAACTTGCAACACCCAAACCACAAAGTCGTCATTTTGCTCTGAATCTCAGGAAAAAACCCTAAAAAGTACCTAAATCCACCATGAGAAGACGCCCAAGTGCAGTGTAGAACGTAGTCCGACATCTCATGTCAGTCAGGTTAGACTGATTGTTAATGCCCAGGAAGGAAAAGTGCTCACTCTGCAAACAGAAGAGAGGACACAGGTTAAAGGGGAACCACCTGCTCGAACAGGCTCCTGCATTAGGGGCTGGGTCAGTGACTGATTCTCCTATCTAATCCCCATCCTGTGCAGGGATGAGGACAACCAAATTCTGGGTTGTCTCGGAGAAGGTGCCACCAGAGGGCAACACGCACCAGGAGCTCTCCTGGCTGCAGGTATCAGCACCACCACCTTCCATCTGAGAATTTCCCAGGACCCAGTGAGCAAGGAAGCCTTGCTTTCCTTCCAGATCAGAGAAACCATCTGTCCCTCTTACTCCTGTTGACCCTCCAGGTGCTAAAGCTGCTGGAAATCGGCTTCTGCAGACAGATCCCTGGTTACCCTGCCAACAATCCCCACGGGAAGAGGCAGCCCCAGGGCAGTTTCTGGACCAGGACATGGGACTGTGCCAGTAAAATGTCCCCCAGATGAAGGAATCCAGTGCCTCGCCCAACCAGTCCACCCAAACCTTCTGGATGTGGTTGCAGGAGCCCTATCACCACAGCATCAGAGCAGTCAGTGACCACATGCTCCTAGAGGCGAGTCCTAAATCTGATGGGCTCTGCTGCTCGCTTCTGCTCACACCTTCTGATGGTTTTGGTTTCAAGTCACTGTTCCAGATCCGCACAGGGAGCACCGTGCTAGCAGTGACCATGGAACAAGGCTGCTGTCATCCTCACTGCTGTGAGTGACGGCACTCCCTCCAAATCAGGGCTTTTGGACTGAAAGTTGGGCATTAAAATTTGCTTTAAATTTCATGAACAGCATCACTGCTCTCATAAACAGCATCACTGCTCTGATATGTGGGAGGCAGATGATATGGCTGCACATTTCCCTCTGGAGATGGCTGCCTTTTGGTGAGAGCAAAGAGAGCCCCATGTTAACCCTTCTGGGATGAAAGGTACCACAAAATTATCACCTCTCAAAATTGAAGGGCAGGCTTTGAACAAACAGATGGGACAGAGATCCCATTTTCTAGAGGCTTCCATGGGTGTATGAAAGCATCTGGGAGACAGGTCAACTTCAAGAGGGTGTCCAGGTGTTAAAATTAGGGGATTACCTAAGCTGCAAGAAGGCTGGGGTAGTTCTCTGTGAGACAAGAAGCAGCAGGAGAAAGGACTTACCGTGTGATTGTTCAGCATGAACTGCACGGCGCTCAGCTTCACCAGCTTTCTAACACTGCTGTATGTACGGGCGGCGTTAAGGAAGCAGCAGAGTCAGCAGAAAACCTCTCGCAAGGCTTGCAGAGCACTTTCTGGGGCAAAACTGGAAGGGAACTTATCTCTATTCTATTAATATGTTCTAGGTTCTCTTCCATGTGTTTCAAGAGCAGCTCTTACCAGGCTGCAGAGGCGTGCAGTGACTGTTTTCATTTATTCTGGCAAGAAGAATAAGAAGGGTAGGCTATGACTGTGAGCAAATTAATGGTATGGATGGTGAGCTACAAAGCAATTGTGATCCAAAGTAAAAAATCCTACAGTACTAGAGCCATCCACTGTAACACAGCACCTAAATAAGGCACTGACCAAGCACTAGCACTCTGTTACCTTCTCGCTACCCAAAAGGTGAAGGGGTTCAGGAATCTGTTAGGTGCAGAGTGCTCCTAAGCACCTGGGTTGTTCTTCCCTTGTGCTGCAAGCGTCCTGCACACCCAGAGCTCTTCCCAAAAGGATATCCAATGGAGAGGTCATTGAGCAGCTGCAGTGTCTTGGAGGTGATAGGCTCGCACCGACCCCAGTACTTCAGGTTGGTGATGCTACGGAAGAGGACAACAAGGAGGGGTCAGAGGGGTTTGCTCGGCTTCCCCTTTTTGCTGTGCGGCGGATTCTTCCAGGCAAAAAGTCACCCAACATCATCAGCTCCACCCTCCACCGAAACCACAGACATCACAAGCCACAAAATATTGGTATAAAATCACTGTACTTACATTTGGTTGACTAGAAAATTATCCTTCAGATAATCTTCACTACTTGGGTCCCAAGCTACACTGGCCCATACCCAGGCCCTTGGAATTCTGTGGCACTCCAGGGCTGGTTTCTGCAGCAAGGGTAAGAGAATTCTGCGGCAGTGACTACATGCAGACGTATGCAATTCTGCACCTGCACCATCCACTGTCAGCTGCAGAATTCTAGTAGCCCTTGCTTCTTCCAGGAGAGCCACTTCACCCCTTGCGGATGCGCGAGGGTAGGCAAAGCCCCATGAGGGTAAAAGAGGGGGCGATGCTACAGAAATTAAGGGGGGGGGGGGCAGAGGCTGCACATCTCCAGGCGCACGGCACTGGGATTTATTCAGCCCTGGAGCTGGTGAAGTGGTTTGAAATGCTGGTGGAGGCTGCCAAAGGCATGACAAAAAGCCAATTGATGGGTTCGGTCCAGAGGAGAGCTGCCAAGGAGCAGGCCGAATAGGGTGTCCAGCAGAATTTGAGAATTTTACAAAGAATTTAAGGGAAAAGGACTTGCGCTACTCTGGTACTGACCAGCACAATTTGCATGGAAAACCTTTGAAAGGAGCAGTCCCCTCCCCAGAGAGCTTTCGTGGCTGGTGATTGGCAACAGTCAAATGAACAGGGCACGAGTACTTGAGGCTGTCCCCTCTCTGCCTCTGGTTTTACTAAGCAGGCACTGGAAAAAGAATCCTTTATCCTGGTGTGCGGCTTATTTTTGTGTCTCCAAAGCCCAGGCTAGATCCACGATGGATAAATCAATCCCGGAGGCTGCGCGTGATTTAAGCCCCTGAGCACAGCCTGTAATTCTGGCGAGCAGCCAGACGTTACAAGCTTCAGACTCAACAACACTCCCTCATCTTCCAGTTTTCCTGGTAACACCTTCAGATAAACCCTGGAAGCTCTGGTGCCTGCAAGCAGGAACACTTACATTTTCCCTATGAAGACGCTCAGGACCATGGTCTCATCATTCAGCCCCAGCACCTCTGAGAGACGGCGGTACAGCTGGAGAGAAAAACAACACCAATTTATAAGCTGCCAACAACACACGTAATGATCGAGGATTATTTGATTTTCACTTGGCCTCAAATTGCAGCTCCCAGCCCTGGGAAGGTGTAAACTCGGGGCTTTCCCATCCGAAGCAGAACAAAGCACAGAGATGCTCGTGAGCTGGTGAACACCTGCCCTGATCACTGCTACCTCTTTTTGAGAAGGTCACTAGACACAGCACTGGTCACAGCAGCTTCTAACACTGTTTCCAGAAGCTGGGCACTTGATTTTCCTAGGGAAAGGAGATGTAATCGTGCTCCTCCTCCCGCAGCTGCATGAGGCACCTTATTGAGTTTGTCTGGAAGTCTAATCTCCTTGTCACACCGCTGCTCTGGAGTCTCCAGGGGGGGACAAAAGGCCACAGGCTACCAGAAGGGAAGAAAACCAATTTCTGCTACATGGACGTTCCCATTCTTTACATCATTTTTGAAGCATTCTGCATCTCTGAAGATGCAAAAAGGCATTCAGAGTCCAGCACGTTTACAACTACTCCATAATTCAGAATATGGGTATTTATCTTCACTTCAGAGCTGAGGAAACAAGGCTCAAATGGAAAGGTTTGGGCTCCTCAAGTGTTTATGTATCGAGTGACTTTCCCGTGTATGTGGGTTTAAAGGACTCGTTTGAAGTCACAGAAGGAACCAAGTAGGTAAAACCGAACCCAAATCTCAGGTTCTAGGCTACTGCCATAATCACTGGCTCCTTCCTCAGGCATACAGAGCACAAAGACAGCTCGGGGTTTGCAATAGCACTGGACATACACCTAGGAAACAGAGCAGACAAGTCGCAAATATTTCAGCCATCAAGAAAAGGAAACAAGTAATGCCACCTGCTTTCATTTTTTTTAAAAAAGTGGGGTTATCGCTGCACCTGGCGTGAAGACACAGAGGGAATTTACCTTGGAAGACTTCTGCACCTGATCTCCAATATAGATCTTGCGGAACTGCTCAAAGAAGCTGAGCATGGCAAGCTCCAGCTTCTCGTTCCCAGCCTGCGCCAGCCGCGAGTCCGTGAGGTTCATCAGCTGCAGCACCCTGGAGAGGGGAGGGAAAAAAAAATCAGATGTCACTGCTGCTGACCACAGGGAGAGCAAGGGACTTCTGGCACACGGTGGTGCTT
Organism: Anas acuta; assembly: GCF_963932015.1. Taxonomy (NCBI): domain Eukaryota; kingdom Metazoa; phylum Chordata; class Aves; order Anseriformes; family Anatidae; genus Anas; species Anas acuta. The sequence continues at coordinate 1,787,056 of NC_089005.1, read as the reverse complement.
CCAGGCTGTGTGACTTTTACTTTCTGCGCTGTTTTGGGGCAATAGCTGACAAAACTGACAACAAAACGCTGAGTAGGGTGCATTCCTTTTTTTTTTGACAGAAATACAATATAAACAGATATCTCTGAATATCTATCATATTTACTGGCACGAATTGTTACTGAAATACATACAAGATCTCACTATTTCCCCCTCAGTAACTCATCAGCTACTTGGGAAGCCAGTGCTGGATGTTATTTGTTAGCCAGGGCTCCCCAACAGGCCGGCTTCCTTACTTTCACAGGTTAGCTTCTCCTTCTACCCTAGCTTCCAGAGCACAGCAATCAGGCTCTGGACTAAGAGGCATTTGGTGTGACTCAAGGTAGTTCATGCACAGTAGGCTACATGTTCCCACATCCACCTAATAAAGCTTGCACTGCAAAGGATTTACAATCCCCCAAATCCATCAGGTGTTAGAAGACAGCATAAAGTTTTAACAGCTATAGATAAACTGTAATATTTGGGATATATTTTAGGACAAAGCCCATTTTGGATTATTAACGAGGAGAAAGACTCCCCCCCACCCCAGAAAAGAACCATCGTGCATTTAATTCTACTCCAATGCATGCATTTAAGCCCAGTATAAATTCCTTTTCCATGCTCTTCCCCTCTCATGGTCTTTCTTACAACCCAGACTTCCCAATTTAGTCAAGCTACAGCGGAAATTTGTGGCAGTGCTGGCTAGAGCCACAATCTCTTCTCTCAGGATGGCCAATTCTGCATTCTTTTCAGTGAAAAGAGGGGAAGAGCATGGTGGCAGCCTCACGATAGCAATTCTTCGACTTCAAGAGTGGTGCAGCTAGAAAACAGTCAGTATCCCTACCGACAAACCAACTCGCCATCCATCGCATCCTGCTCATCCGTGCTGGCGAACGAGACCCTACCACCAATCACTGCCCCGATAATATAGACGAGCCACGTCAGGCGCCCTGAAAGCAACAGAGGACATCAGAACCAAGCACGTCACACAGTACAAGGAGGAAGCTGGGGAGATTTGCAGTTCAGTTTGACAAAGATGGGATTCCCAAGGAGTATCTTCCTGCTTTCGTGCCACCGAAATCACTCAGTTCTCCACTTGGTGGAGAGGAGGCACGGCTTTAATGGAAAAGGAACAAGAACGCCAGGTCTGCCTGCAGGATTTTCATTATCTAAAGCCGTTCCACTGCAGAAAGCCACTTTTCTTGCAAAAGTGCATTCTGTGCATTTAAACCTGTGGAGCTGCCAGCAGGCAGCGTTATTCTTTCACCAAACACATGTGGCTGATGGAGAAGTCAACGTCACACGGCGTTTTGCCCACACAATATTGCACTGCGTTAGCTCAGACACTATTGCTTCAGAGGGAAGCTGCAGTTTCTATTGTGCTGATGTGCCCAATTCCTGCAAGGAAGGATAAGCCAGCTAGGTTATTAGAGAAGGGGCGTAACACAGCTGTACCTGAGCCTCTGAAGGAACTGCTTCTGTAAAATTCCTAAACCAAAGAGGTGTGCAAGTACAAAACCTGCATGCAGAGCCCACCCAGCGCTGCAGACAGACACTCTCCTTCAGACACTGGCACCAGCTGAAAACCCCACTCCCAGTTATTCATTATCGACCACCAGCTGGAGGCTTTTGCTGTGTAAGCAGTGGGGAGGTTCAGATGAGCACTCCACACCCTCTCTCAGCCAAAATCAGGTCGGGCAGGTGGTTGTGGACAACCTGTAGATTGGGCAACATCCTCCTAACTCATTTCTGAGAGACTGGTCAAGGAGATGACTCAATAATTTCCCCCAGGAGTTGTGCAGTCAGCTGCAGGACAGCAACAACAGCTTCAGCCAGCGGTGCTGTGTGTGTTGGGAGTGTCTGTCCCCAGCCAAGGACACTCAGCACCATAAAGCACCTCCCCAGGGGAACACCTGCAAGATCTGGCTCCCCGTTGTACGGTGTTCACCAGGAACGCAGGCTTCTGGAGCAGTACTGTGGAGGATGGGCAACCCACTGCAAGCTTGCAGGTCGTTGCTCCCCAAACGAGCTCACCTTCTTGTACAGCAACATCCATGGGGCTGGCGGTGGCGCTCTGCAGCAGTTCCTGGTAGGATTGGGCCGACTGGTCGAAGAGCTGCACGAGCAGAGCGCAGGTTTTCTCGTACTCGCACCGGCCGATGGTGGAGAGCTGGTCCAGCTGCTGCTGGACGAGGCCGGTGTCATCCAGGGGATCCTCCAACCCATCCCTGTGCAGCAAGAAAGAAGATTAGAAAAGGAATTAAAATGCCAAGACGGCCTAACCCGTAACATAAGCTTGTTTCTGTCTGGCTGGAGATGTTTTTCTGAGGCACGCAGCAATTCCAATGAGGAAAGTCTCTGCCCCTAGCGTTTGTCGTGATGGAGAGCTCCAGGCTGATGTAATAATCTGACCATTACCGGAGCCATAAATCAGAAAAACATGCGTGGTTCAGGTGGAAGGGCCATCAGGAGCTGGGATGAGTAAGCTCTCCTTACATCGTTATGTTTATCCAGATCTTTGAACAGAATGTGCAGAGCCAAGAGCAAGTTCTCTGTCTGGCTGTCTTTATATAACAAAGCTTTCCATCTCAATGCTTTAGTTTCCTTTTCCTCTAAATACATTAACCTCAATACTAAATGCTATTGTGATCACCAAAACTAAATAAACCTGCTGTTCCACCCATGCATTGTTAGACAGCTAAAAAGGGCTAAGTCGATCTGTCTTCCCTTGAAAGAGGCACTCACAGATTATTTTTCTATACTTGACCACTTGTTTTCATCAAATACACACAAACACAAGGTGGAACTCATCCCACACAAATACAGGCACTGCAGCAGAGTCCTTCAGGCTGCCTTTACACTCAAAGGAGGAAAAAAAAGAGGTACTTTTAGGTCTAATTTATGCCATCCTGCAGCAGATACCTAGGAATTAAGTGAATCATTTTGCATACTTATTCCTCTCTGTTACGATGGCAATTCAGAGTGTAAATGGCATGCTGCAGCTGTATAGCACTGGGTGAGATGAATTCCGCCCATCTCCGAAACCACTCGGATCAATCTCAACCATTTTCGACTGACTAAGGTCTAAGGCAAAAAAGAAAGCTGTAAAAAAAGCGCACATTTTCTTTTGTGTAAGACAGAGAATATGCAATCTAGGTAAGTCTCCCTGAAAAACCCCTCGGTGACTCACTAAACTTCCTGCAGTCACATCCATTTTGGAAAGACAACTCAGAGCAGAACAGGCTGGAGCCTTCTGCACCAGGTTCTGGCGCCTGCAGCAGAAGCGCTGCCATCTCTCTGCTTTCCCTTACCTCAATATGATGTGCACAGATTCCAGTCTGGATGTGATGTATGCTTTTGTGACTTCTGGTGTGTACGTTTCCAGCATGTGAGGCTCTGTGGCTTTCACGTAGGGCACCGACGCCGCCAGCCGCTGCCACAAGCTCAGGAGATAGTGAACGCTGTTGGGAGCAAACTCCCAGTGCTACCGAGAGCAACAGAAAGAAAAAAGAAAGGAAATCAGCCACTTGTGACTTGACTATTTTATGCACATTGCTTTGACTTACACAGCACGTAGAGGGCATCATCTAAAAGCTTTAGGAATGCGGCTGCCAATTTTAACAATGAATTTCAGCACCTAAGTTCAAAGGGCAATCAGTAAGGAGTGAAGGATGCTGCAGGGCTGAGCCAAAAGTCTTTGGTCCCAAAGTACTGCTGAGCTCATGCTGCAGACAGCTCCCCAGACAAAATGTATGCTTTAAAAGCATTATCCAGACACTGACTTTGTCAAATTTTAACATTTACATAAGCTATAACATTTTTTAGCCATATTCTGTGCAGTGGTGTGGTTACAAGTTATACACTACTGGAAACCTCAGTGGAAACATGGCATGATATTCCTATTACTAGTGATGCTGGCAACTGCATTTTAACAGTGAAGCGATACTTAATTCTAAAAATAAGCCGTTTTTTTAAACAAGTTGTGATTTTTTTTTCCCCCTGCTAGGGCATGGAAAGACTCTAGAGGCATAGCAACCCTGCCTTCCCCCACACACTGTTCTTGTTCCATTCAGTAGGAATGCACAGTATAATCAATTCTACACTGCAGGATTCTGTCACAGATACTGCAGGGCTTTTTTTGGTTAAAACAAACAAAAATCGACAAATCTTCTGCAAAATAAGGGGCTAAGAATTGACAAAAGGGTTATCATTTTGTTTTAAGAGACAGCAGGGGGAATAAACACCCACTGAGGGCAGAGGATTGTGTACCTGTAGGCTGGTCACGGTGAAGTTGGCGATGAGCCGGATGACCTCGGGGTAGTTCTCCACCTTCACCAGCTCTCCCAGCTGGTAATTGCTTTTCAATCGTGCCAGCAATCGGCAGAACTCATGGTAGTTATTTGGGTCTGACAAACTCTGAGAGGAGGAAAAAAAGGAGAAGAATTTAGAAACAGCAACAGGAAGGGGCACGGATTTATGGGGGAACAGTAGAGAAAGGAAAAGAGCAGCAAGATGTTGCAGCCTTCTCCCAGTGCCACACGTGGGATGTGCATTAGGAAACATTTTTGGTGAAGGAATTTGTTGCAGAGGAAGCAGAGAATCCCACTGACTGCATCCAAAACACTCACCTGTGGGTTTTCCAGTATTCGTTTAACTCCATCAACAAGGTGAGATAGAAACTTTGCTCGTTCTGCATTGTTGAAGAGGGATCTGCGTACGGAGGCTATCTGCACTAAGCAGGATAAAACCTAAAAGGGGCAAGAAGAAAAGAGGGAGGGATTAGAACACTAAAATGAACACCAGGTGCTTGCTTTTCATGACATAAATCATTTAAATTCGATGTTCATGCCACACGTCAGCTCCTTCAGTCCAAAAGAGGACTTGAAACAACAGCCATCATCTCTGCAATTCTGTGCAGTCTGCATAAAACCACAGATAGAAATTACAGGAGGAATAAAAGCACAACACCCAGAGGAACAACATCTCTGTCCTGACTGTCAAAGGTGTGTTGCAAACTCTGCTACGTGCCCCCCAAAACACTGAGATTTCTTTGAATGAAGAACACAGAGCACAGAAGTCTAAAAATACGCTAGCAGAGGAAGGAAAAACGAGTCAATTTTACACAGACTTGGAAAAGCATTCACAGATGATATGCAAGCCTCTGAAATTTAATTGAGAGCAAATTCCAAAGGTACAGGTGCAGGAGTGAATGGCAGGAAGGTGAACGGGGCCACGAACAGCAGAGAAAGGTCAGTTATGGTCACTGCTCTGGAATCCTTATCAGGAGGCAAAGCCCTTTCCCTCCGACCAGCGTGACAACTACCTGCCTCACCCTGAAGCCCCTTGTTCTTGGTGGATCTTACATTTAATGATCAAAGACTCGGGACAATTAAAGGCTTAATTGCTTCAGATTTCTGTTCAGTAACAAAAAAAAGTCTCTCGCGAATATCTGAGGCTCTAAATTCAGAATTAGCAAGTAACCCTTCAACGTAATGAGCAGTGCTGAGAGTCTCAGTGGAAAAAGTTCTTCTGAAGGACCCTTCCCTTCGTAGCCAAAGGGCATGTTTTTGTTTTAACATCAGTTATGAAAAATATTTATCAGCTAGACAAATGCCCGGCAGGCAAACTCTTTTTTTTTTTCCAAGAAGAAATAATAAAACTTTTAGTTCAGTTGTGCTGTTGGCCATTTCATCCAACTGGGACGTGGCCTCGTTTTAAAGCGTGGAAAGAGAATTATGAATTACATTCCTCGCTTGTGCTCCCAGGCTTGGTACCTACTTGCAGCACGGTTTTAGGATCAGCTAAGTGATACTGTGGAAATAACAAGCTGCAGCTCTCAAAAAGGGCTTCCTGGCAGATTTAGCACAGACTCCAGGCTACGCAAGGATAAAAGCAGCAGACTGGACTTCCAACAAACAAGCTGCTCTCAGGTCGCTTCCAAAACCTGCAGGTGCATGAAAACCAGCAGCAGTGGCAGAACCAGAGCAGCCTCCCCTTTGTCAGGGGATCACAGGGCAGTGCCGGCAAAAGAAAGGAGCTGTCTGAAGCCATCCTGTGACATTTTAACCACCCGTAAGCCTCCCAGGTGAATCCTACAACACCTTCTGGTAGCAGAGTCGGTAAGGAATAAAAACACTAGACTTACCAGAGGAGAAAACGAAGGAGGGATGGAATGATAGAGGTCAAAAAACAACTGAAGGGTCGAAGAATCCAAGAATGCTGAAACAGAATGGAGCACTTTACTGACAACGCATCCTTGCACTGCTTTCCACACACCTAATGCTCATCTGTCCAGATTAAGAATGGCGTGCGTACTCGTCACATAAAGGACTATGCTCAAAGAACATTTCCAAAGGATTTTACATTTTTACATAATTAAATTGGCTTTCCCAGAAATGAACTAAACCCGTTGGTACTAAGATAAAATTACAGGATAGTATTTTTAAAAAGCAATTTGTAAAACTGCCTGCAAAATGACTGGTGAGAAAAGCAAAAACGTAAAGAACAGGTCCTGAGTTACGATTTATATATATTTTTTATATATATATATAAATATGTGTGTGTATTTTAAACAATTTACTGTTTCTTGAATTGGCAGGTTAAAGACTGAAAGGGTAAAGGAGCGTTTGTGCAGTTCATGATAGGCAACTCACACTGGACTGCGTTTGTAAAAGCTGGACTTTACATCTGGCATCGTACGCAGAAGTTTAAGTAAAGAGAAGGTTTTATCAAGTCAGCCCAACTTCCAGCTGATACGCTATAGATTAGCCCTCTTCCTCCAGCAAGGTTACCTGATCTCCAACTGGTTGGGATCTGCACTGTGCAAAGATCATCTGAGGACTCATCTGTTGACGTGCCAATGAAATCAAAGTTCAGGCAATTATGCGTGAGCTTTAGAAGCTGCATAAGCAGACCGTGCTGGCTTTCATCATTCAGGTTCAGGTTCTTCCCAGAAGCCTGTAAAATACGGTGGATTAAAGAAGTGAAAGTTAAAAAAAAAAAAAAAAAAATCAAGTGATGGCTGAGAGTGAGGCACTAACTCACCTTCAACAGGACACGGCAATCCTAAGGATCATATGCCACAGGCACCAACCCCTATTTTTATCCCATATTTTTACAGACATGTATTATCTACATGCTTTGCCTTTACACGAGATGGATAAACTCAGTGCTTCCTTCTTCACTAGGTTTGCACCGCACAGCAGAGAAGCAGCCAGGCTTGCCAGCTTGCACTTATACCACGAGATTCATGAGATAAGGAAATTCTTATTAAGGTTAAACAGAAGAATACATTTTCTGCTTGACAAGCACTTCACAGCAGGGAATCCTGTTGCTCCACCTAACCCTCAGATGGAAATGAGCACGCTCACTTCTGTTGCACAGCTGATCTGGGTAAGCCCTGCTCCAGTTACAGTGCTCTGCTGGGGACGGGGAGAACTCGAATTCTCTCAAGTGACACAAAGAGCTCGATGGCCATGAAACACGAGGTCCTTTCACTGCAGCTAAGATGCAGCACTGAGGTCTGCACTCCAGGGCCAGCCCCTCTGTGCTTTGTGTCACTGCTCTGGGCCTGAAACAAAGCAAACTTCTCACTTAAGTCTACTGCAAATAACATCTTGCATCGCGCTGACACTGCCAAGACCCGTGCCAATGGTCACTGGAATTTCTTCCTCACCCCCTCCATAAAGAGGGATTCTTCTGGGGCTGCCTAGCTGCACGTGTTTTATGGCTGCTGCTACAAATGTGCTCGCAGTTTGTAGCAGCCCAATCCATCACCCTCCCCACTTCAACGGATCACCTTGGAAACTTCTGCTTTATATAGAGAAGAGAGAGAGCTACCAGGAGATAAAAGAACGAACTCGGGTGGTAGGTGTTTAATCACAGGAAACAAGGATGCTGCAGGAGACAACAGAAAACATTCCCACCTGCCTTGGGCTGCTGCATCCTAAGAAACAAAAGCAGGAGGATTGAGGGTTAGGGTGGAAAAGCAGAGGCTTCTTCCTGAGCCAAGCTGTGGATTTCAGCTAGAGCTACACGTATAGGGCAGCAGAAGTGCAGTGCTGGGGACAGCAGGATAACAAAGCCTGGCTCACGCCTCCTGGCTGAGCACAAGCACTTGGGGGAGTTTCTCCAGCCAGTCTGGGCATTTCTAGGATGCTGCCCTGCCATATAAATACAGGCAAGTCTGCACCACAGTCCTTCCCCCAGCTGAGCCACCTCCTCAGGTGCTTTGTTCCACAAAAGCAGAGGAATCCCATTACTTCTGGCACCTCTAATTGATCATCAAATGCATCCGAAATAAGCCATCGAATTCAAGTTACTGGAGCTGTTATGGTTCAGGAGGATGCGTGCACAGGGAACAAAACGCAGCAGAACTGTACAAAGCCTTGCTTCCTTTGTGAACCAGGATAAAAAAAAGAGATCAAATTACACCCACATACCCACCTCTATTACTGAGGGAACCAGGGCTGCTCATTTTGAAAGATCTTTAAAATAAAATGTGCTTTTCATTCTTGTGTTATTTGCCCAATTTGACACTTCACTCGGCTGGAAGGATAAAAGTTAAACTAATCCAACCTGTGCAACTGCTGCTACGTTTACTGGAGTAGGCTCTCCCATAAAGTGCTGCTATAGAAGGCACCCTTAGAACCTTGAGATGAGCTTCTTAGAAAAGAAACGTGATGCACGAGCAAGAATTTTCTTTAGATACTCTGCCTGCTAACAAAACATACGTGTGCTCCTGCAGCTGGAATATTGTCACCTGCTTCCAAGGTAAGTTTTCTGAAAGCAAGTCAACTCGGTTGATAATTAGCATAAGATAAAAGCATGGTGAACGCAGAACAGCCGAATATTTATCATGTGTAAGAAGATCAAGGATGATCTTCAGTCCTCTCTTCACTTACTAAACCCATCTTCACAAGTATTTTTCTTCTCCCACCATATGGGTTTTAAACCAAAGCCTTATTTTACAGGAAAACTCTTGGCCAGTATTGTAAGTCATAGACATCTGAAGTGTAAAACAAACACCTCATCTCTCTCCTGATTTTTTAAGCCCCGAAAGTTTAACCCAAGCCTCATGGTGCAGACACATACGTTCAGTCAAAATCTTTGAAAATATTTACGATATCTCCATATTTGTGTGTTGTTTCTTTTTTCTTCTTTAATATAATCCTCCAAGTTTTCCTGAACAGCAGCTTCAGGACATTGGCTTTTAGGACAAGAGCACTCATTCCAACATCTTTATTACAGGTAACTTCAGCCCAAAGTCTGCCACCCCACCACGCAGCCCCCAAGAGAGGTGACAAACGACAGTTTCCTTACCTGTTTCAGTAAGTTGCATGACAGTGTGAAAATATCAAATAAAGACGAATCTCGGAAGGAAGAGGCTATTTTCCTGTGCTTGGTCAGTGGATGAGTAGTGTCAGCCTGAGCAGAGAGAAAACCAGTGCTTAGAACTGATGTGCAGAGCTGGAACAAGACCGCAGAACATGCAGGAACCCTGTGGAAGGTTTCCCTCTCCAGAGTGAGATTACACCAGCTGGCTAAACCAGGGGGATGTATGATCACTGTGGTATGTGTTTTGGCTCCTCCACTGCCCTCAACTCTTCCACGGGTGACAGCACACGGCTGGTTTATGATGGAACGTTCCACCTAAAATATTTACAACACGGTTCCACGCTATCCCTGACAGAAAGCAGGTTTGCTCTACTCTCAAGTTCATTTAAATCTCTTCCAAAGCGGGATTAAAGGGAGTGTTTTCAACAAAACTTAGTCATTTAGAAACTTGAGCACTGCTTTCTGACGTGCTCTGAGCTCTGCAGAGTTAAATCCTACCTGAAGCCGTGGGGCAGACACACGGTCACCTACTAGCAATTATAAGGCCACTTACATTGCCCCTCCTGAACCTGCACAGAGGAGAAGAAAACTAGAAGGAGAGTTAACCAGTGACAGGCAGTTTGGACTTTGTCATTTCTATTACAAACCCCAGTTCTGGACCTCTCACCGTATCAGAATACAAAAGATGAGATGATTTAGGAGGCAAATACACACCAGGTTGCTTTCCAGAGGGTAACAGAGTCTTACAGCGACTCCATAAACACATTCTAACCACGGCTAAGGCTCCTGAGAGCACAGGTTACGTCACCTTGGAGGCTGCTTGCTGGATTGAAGAGCAAAATGATACTACGTCTGTCTGAACACAGGCTGGTAAAATTCCACTCGCCCAGGCTGAGTTATTTGAAGGGCAATCAGTTACTGCAGCGCATCTGGGATGGAGCAGAAGGGCTCAGAGCCCGGCAGAGACGCACAGAACTTGGATCTCTTGTTTGTTTATGCCTCTGTTTGCAAGGAGGAGGACGGAGGCAAACATCCTCATCTTGTGTTATCGATGAGAAAGAGAGGGTCTGCACAAACTGAGAGCTGGTGGCAGATCGGAGCTGCACCTACATCTGTCAGATGATTTCTCAGGACTGAATTATCAGTCCTCAACTGATGCGATTAGATTTCGGGGTCTTTAAGGAAAGGAGTGCTGTTTGCTGTCCCACACGGTCATTACAAATCTCACATGTTTCTGGGCTCGCAAACAAGCATTTCGCTTTTTTTCACCACGAGACCACATGACATAAATCAGTGAACTTCTACAACACATCCAACACTCAGCACACCTCCGGGCAAGTCTGTGCACTCCGTCAGGAGGAAAACTGGTGCTCCAGAACAGCGACCAGCACACTATTTCGTGTGTGCTGAGCTTTTAAAGCGTGAGCGTTAGTAAACAAAGCTCTAGCAAACTTCACTCTCGTGCAATTTAAAAAGAAGTTTAAATAACCAGAAAAAGCTTGAGGATAAGCCCCAGAAATTATTATTTTTTGCTACATACGTGTACACGACCCCACTCTGATGAGTAAGCACGCTGGCAGAGCTATTGTTTTGCAAGTAGTGGCAGTTTGAAACATTCCAAGATGAGTCACTGCATCCAGCCCCGTGCAACGGCTGGCACAAAGTGCATTTAGGAATGAGTAGTAAACTGTGGCAGATCTAATAGCCAAAGTATTTGATCAAAAATCTCTTCCTAAGTTTTTAAATTCACTGCTTTTTTTTTAAAGTATCAATCTGAAGAGGCTCTGGAACTGAAACAGGAGTGTTTCTGCAATAGTTCTGGTGTGAGCAGAAGTTGTAGCCCTGTACAAAGATGCTGGCAGATGAATGCTAACTTACAGGGGTAAGCAGACTTGCTTCCATCATTTATGCACGGAAGCAAAGGACCCCAGCTCTCTGTGGAGATGAAATGAGGATGGACGAAAGGTTGGGCAAAGGAATTGTCACAGTAACGAGATGTGGCGTGCCAGGGAGGAGGGCTGCACGTTTGGATTTACTGATCAGGCCAGGCTTAAAGAATAAAAGCAAATTTAGGTCTGAAACGGATGCAGAAGCCATTCAGATTACAGTGAAGGGCTTGAGAAGCTCAAAGATGCTGAAATTCATCAATTCCAGCAGGAGAAATCAGTGTTTTGGCCTGGCCGGGACAAAACCTCCTCCAGCATCTCCATTCCTGGAGCTGTAAACGATTTGTAATCATCTTTCCAATCCCACACAAGGATCTCTCCATTCTGATGCCAGGATTAGTCAATTTATCAGCAAAAATAAGAGATCAGCTTCCTTAGTAAGGTATCAACTACACAAAAACCTGTTCCTCTTTGCAAAATTAGGAGATAATTGTACAGCTGGTAACCCGTACAAACTAACTTCTTTGGGCAGTGGTGCTATGGCAAAGTCTGTGTCACTGATTCAGAAAGTGAGGTAAGCACCAAGAAAAGCCACTTATTCCAGTTTTTAAGATAAATACTGGGAGGCTGCATCACATCAGAGGAAAGCAGCCTGCAGAGAGGCTCCTGCAGCAACAGCCAGCACCACCAGGTGCTCAACCCCGACGAATTTCTATTGTCTGAGGACTGTCTGCTGGGAACACCATGAAATTTAGTGCGGGATGAAAAGGCTGCTTTAAAAACCTCCAGTTTGACAAATCCTCTTTGTTTTATCTGCCTGGTCAGGACCGAGGAGGGGATGCTACGTTCAGTTCTTGGCAGAAGAACGCTGCGAGGTGAAACAATGCACAGGGGCTGACAACTGGAGGTGCTAATGATGCCCTCATGCTTGGGACTTGGTCCTCACTAGGTAGGCTTGACTGACTGTGCAGCGTTGTTCCCTCTTTTTTGATCTCAGAAGGTTACATCCAAGCATGAGAGAAGATGGAAGATGCCAGTGAAAAGACAATTCCTCAGGACAAGAGGTTTCAGCATCTTACCATACAAGTAAATGATTGTGTAAAAAAAAAAAAAAAACACAAAACACAAACAAAAACCCCACAGCAACCCAAAGCGCCTACTACACAACACCCCCCTCCGAAAACAACCCCCAAAATAAAAGCAAACAATGCACAGACACAGCAGGACACAACAATATGAATGATAAAATTGGACACTTACTTCACTGAGGAAGGCTGTAGCACTTACTTGATTAATTTCATTAGTTAGTTGGGACAGGATTGTCACTCCTATGATGCAGTGCTCTACACTATCCTGAGGAAGGAGAGGACAGGGAAAGGAGTTAGTGGTGGGGTGTTTTCTTTGAGCTTCACAGTCGTTCAATGGCTTTTCTGTTTGGAGAATTTCTAGACATGTTTCTCTACTAGAAATGCTTTATCCTTGTAGTATTATGAGTGGGAAAAAGCCTCGGAGCAATACCAAACAGAATTTAAATGTGCTTTTGAAATACTTCATCTCATTAACAATGCAAAGGTTTCTAAAGAATTTGGTAACACGAGTGAACAAAAATAGACATTTAAAATTGCTTAATCCACATCTTTTCAGGGTAGGGATATAACACAAAAAATTATTTACTTGTTAATCTTCTTTTTAAAATTAGTTTGCTTAATTTTAACAGAGGCTGTGGTAAAACATGCAAAAACTTCTGCGGCTTCCTGATGGTCCAGACGCCCCACTACTAAAGTTGCCAGATGAAAACTCTGGGAAATAAACTTTTCTTTTTCAACTACAGGCCTTGAACAATACGAGGAGCAGCTGACCAAGATTCGCCACACACCAGCCCCACGACCCTAGAGCTGAAAGGACACCCTATCTCCCAGTGAAGGGAGTCCATTCTTCGCAGCCCTTTCAGCCTCTGGCTTCACTCGAGACTGCCAACAAGGGCCCGATTGTGAGATGAGTCTGTTACAGACACCTCTTCACTCGAAATGGCATTTCATTTATCAAATGGTTTAAGAGGAACAACCTGTATTGTTCCTTTGCCCCAGTTTCTGTGCTGTAGCTAATAACTGTGTTTTTTTTTTTTTTTGTTCTTTTTCTCCTAGTTCAACCTTCTGCTCGAATTGCCCTGATCTCTTCTCCAATTCCCAAGACTGAACTCACCTGAAACAGAGAAATTCAAGAATATTTAGGCTTGCAACCTTGGCTGCTTCTTTACGGCAGCCATCTCTTGATAACAGCCTTAGTACTTACATGGTATCTACACAGAAGCCACTGGAAAACCTTGCTGAGCCCATGGCTGAAAAAAATGATATATCCTCCTGCCCACTAGTAGCCCCAAGAGGTAACTTGAGCACGCAGGAACAGAAGGGAGCATGATCTTTGAATCATTCAACACCTTTTAGATGCTACTCACTGCAAACAACTTAAAATTCTCAGAATTAAAGCCTTGTGCACAATGTATCTCCTTTTCCACGCTTGGAATTTCTGGTTATTTCATTATTTTTTGGTGTATTCCTCCAACTTTCTATTCTGGTAAAAATTTCGGAGCAAATAAATCAGCATCAGGAATTCCTGATCTCTCTGGACCCAAGTTTCAGTTTGGGGAGAGCTGTTGATAGGAATGAACCATTCTACCTGCACACTTCTTTGGGGCGGGAACAAACCAGCACGTAGATCTATGCAACTACAGCCAAGACTTCGAAAGAAAATTGTTCACAATACCATTTGTGGAATGGGCTAATTTTAAGCTACATTTTGTTATGGTAACTCAGATAAAAAGCCGCTTGCATGACGTATCACTGCAACAATCAATGAGAGGAAGTCAGGCATGGCACATGCTGCTCTTGCAGACAATAAGCCCGTGTGTTTACCATTTTGCACCGCTCAGCACGGTGTATTTGAGGGCTTTAGAGGACAGTTGTGCAACTGGAACACTCAACTACTTTTCTCACCGTTGAATACTAACGCTGGCACTTTCCAGAAATAAATCCCTGCCCCACCAAGCTTTAAATTCTGGCAACTGGCAGGATAGGTCAGTTTTGAGCTTCTTAGCCATAGGAGTCATTACTCAGCCAAGGACAGGAGATGAAATATTGGACAGAGGATTCTAAGGTGCAAAATGATAATTGAAAATACATGAACTTCCACATCCCACAACACGTGTATTCGTCTTAAATCCTGACCTGTAAAAACCTTGTGACATCTGTAATCACGTTCCTGAAGACATATTCATCCTTCTGACAGTCAAACCAGCCCAACTTTGTGATCCTGGCATACAACTGGATTAGTGCCTGCGTGACAAACGTTGCCAGCTTTGGCCTAGTGGCAAGGTAGTTGAGCACATAGTTCCCTGAAACACAGAGAAGAGGTTTAGCTGTAGACAAAAACACTGCAGCTGGAGCCGAGAGGTTAACACCGTTAGGAAAAAGGTATCTTTCTGAAAGCTGTTTCAGAAAAATCCAAAAAACAACCATCATAACAGACAGATGAAAATGTTGACCTTCTATTTATGCCTTTCTTTAAGGCATCAGAGCTGCGGGACAAATCTGGGATGAGGATAGAGACAGGTATGAGCTCCTCCCCAAAACCTAACTAATTTTGTATTACCAGATTAAATCCAGCCCTCTGAATGCACGTGTAAATAAGAAGAAAAGCTGAAAAGGTTTACAAGACCTCTCCTCAGGGATGATCATTTATCACATCGCTTCTAAAAATGAAAGCAGTCTGAGTGGCATTCAGACTCCTTCCTTGGAGGAGAGGAAGCATCAGTCATTCTCCAGGAAAGAGTGCTGTGACAGACCGACTGCTCCCTTAGGAAATACTCTCAATGATATTTCAGAGAGCCATAAAGGATTTTCAGTTTTGAAAGCATGTCCTCAGAAGGGGAGAGCACCATGCATATTTTACCTTCCCCAAGAAATGTTACGAAGATTTATTCACAAGCCACGGGGTTTTCATTCCCTTACATCTGGAAGAACTCTAGGTCTTCAGCCTTGAGCTCTGCTAGCTAATGACACAGAAGATGACACCTAAGAAAAATGTTTCTTTTCACTCCATACCTTGGGATGCCCAAACCACTGCAAAGCACAGTAGGTTGCAGAAAGCCTCCCACTTGTGGCTGAAAGTGTGTGCAATAATCATTAGCATTCATTTGGTAAGAAAAATTAAGTCTTGCACTTACGAATATCTATTCGTTGCTCCAACGGTAAGGGGTTGTTTGTGCGTGACACGAGCTTCGTAAGGCATGTAGCTGCCAAGAGCTGGGAGTAGGACGACTGTGGAGAAAAAAAAAACAAGAAGTCATTTATTGCACGTTTCAGAACAAGGAGATCAAGCAGCAGTGGTGAATGTTGAGCTAACTGCTCGCTGGAAAGTCGAGTTTAAGAC
The DNA here is from genome assembly GCF_963932015.1 of Anas acuta. NCBI lineage: Eukaryota > Metazoa > Chordata > Aves > Anseriformes > Anatidae > Anas > Anas acuta. The sequence goes on along the minus strand of NC_089005.1, from coordinate 1,771,388 downwards.
ATTAGTTTAAGTCTAAATCCTCTACACAGTGTTTATTCTGTGTTTTTGCAGACACTAGAATAAACCAAAACACTCGAAGAAAGTGCTCAAGAAAGGAAAAGCTTAAGATAGGAAGATAATGGAATTGAACCCAAGCAGAAGCAGAACCCAAGCAGAACAAAACCGACTCCAGGAGCACAAAGCAGGACAGGCAAGAGCAATACCTGCTGCACTGTGGGGCAGCATCTCTTACGGGGTGTTTATATGAATGGAATAACTTTGGGAAAAACAAGCACTCCTCCCTCCAAACAAAAATCCTGCAGGCTTTATTCTGGCAGCTTTCAGGTAGCCCTGGTTCCCTAGAACTGCAAACCTGGTCAAATTGCATGAAGTCAGCTAAAACATCATGCCCAAAAAAAGACTATTAGCACTCTGAGTCATAGCAGTATGATCCTATGCATTAAGAAGCACTTATGACTTCCACCTGATTACTAAATACAGGTTAAAATGTATTTCTTATGGAACAGCACACAGAATGGTGAACTGTCACCTAATTCAGGGACACAAACGGTGGCATTCAACCACCTAAAACCCCTGGCTGCAGCTGATTCCACCAATTACAGCCTGGGAAACGGCAAGGGTTTTGTAGGCTAATTTCTGTGATATGTGGTGTGGAAAGCACAGCATCCAGGATGCAGGAAATCCATTTATTCCAGCACTTCCAAGGACTGTCTGGTATGGAGCGAGCCAGACTTTAGAAACTTTCCTAAAAAAAATCATTTCTCTTCAGGTAAATTAATTGCTAGCTCCCAGAAGAGTTTCAAATCCACTTGTTTTAAATTGATTGAAGTTCACATTTATTTTTCACTCCAAAGAAATCCAAAAAACTTATAGAGAATTCCTTATAATAAAAAAACCAACTCTGCTTTGTACAAGTTTGCCAAGCCTGTGAAGTGTCACTCTTCTCCCCCTCCCTTCACCACCTCCTCCTCCTCCTGGAGGCCTGATTCTTTCCGACACGCTGCTTAACGTCTCCTATTTTTGTGACCAAGCTGATCGATAGGAGAGCTGGGCGCACGTTCTGCCAAAAAAATCAAATCTTGAAAGATCTCGTGGCAAAGCAATTCAATTATTTCTGCTGGAACTAAGTAAAAATCAAACAGTCACTTAAAAAGAAGAAAAACTTTCTGCTTTTAAGTTAGGGAGGATTTACTGCTGGTGTATCCTGCATCCTGCTGCTGGTGTATTCTGGTTCCTCTCCGATCCAACACTTTCTTTGGCAGAGATGCCCACAAACAGAGATAAAACCCCTCGAGTGCACTGGGTGTGCAACATAAACCCTGCACACCACACCTGGGGCCAGTGCCCAACACACCAGGGTCCCTTTTGAACAGTTTTTTTTTGTTTTACATACACTCCCTCTCTCCAGAAGAAGCTGGCACTTGCTCAGGCAGTCTGGGCTGTTGGTGAACTCAACCAAGGCTTTCTCTGCCTGGAGCCGTGTCGCAGTGTCTGTGGTCTCATACAGCTGCTTGCACAGGTTCTCTAGCTGGGCTAGGCTCTGGAACAGAGAGAAAAGGGAATTAGAAGCGAGGTTTCACAGCTTGTTTATGCAATAGTTTGACCCAGGTTCGACGCACGTAGACACGCGTGTCATTTTACCCTTTGTGAAAAGGAAAACGCTTGACTCACTTTGCTCCTGGATCTCCAAAATATTATTTAACCTGCTAAATTAGAAGTTTGGGAATTTTACAGCCATGTTTTACACCAGACAAAGCACCTCGTTGCCTCCCCACCACTGCCTGGCCCTAGGAGAAGGAGCTCGTGCCCAGGGTCTGCTCTCATCCTGCTCGATGGCATCGCAGCATCCTGAAAATCCCCCCTCACGCCTCGTTTTTAATCTCATACAGCAGCAAAGCCCTGGTGAGCCCGGTTTGCATCCCCTCTGCAGGGCACCGTAACAGATTTCAGCATCCCAGGATGCTGGAAGGAGCTGACGTTCGATCTTCTCCACCACACACGCCAGAACGACCTGAAGCAGAGCAGAATAAATGAACGAGGGGACGGATGCCAGCGAGCAGCGTCTCCACGAACATGTCAGAAGGAAATAAAACCACCGGGCGGGTGCTGTGTGCTCAAACCACTGGAAAATATTCGCCATAAACCGTGATCCAGGCAGATGGTTTCCCCCAGCGGAACCTGAGGTGTCCTAGTTTAAGAAGTGGCTTTGCAGATGGATGCGAAGCCTCCCCGGGGTTCTGGCTGCTCGGTGAACACGCAGGTATTTTTCATCCCAGGTTTCCAGGGGTAGATCATTGCAAGAGTACCCGAACTCCTGTGCTTTGGGCTTTTTGGTTGGAAAAAGGGATTCCAAACACAGCCAGCCCTGCTGCCAGGAGGACCGTCAGACAAGAGGGAGTGTTATAGGAGACGCAAGCAGGGAGTTTCTGCAGAAGTTTCTGTACCTCGCGCTGTATTCAAGAGTTTCGTTGGGTTTAAAATGTAATTTCAGAGAAAATGATGCCCTGTGAGCTCCGTTGCTCCCGAAAAAATAATCGGTGCCCCGAGAACAGAAGCGCTGGGGAAGGGGAGCTGCCTGGACAGGAGCCCAGGAGCTCTCTTTTGGGGTTAACGCCGACCCAGAAAGCAGAAACAGCCTCAAGGGGCTGTTTAGACAAAGCCCAACTCCATCTTTTATAAGGACTGCAAACACATCCTTCTAGGAGCACGCAAGCATCCTTCTAGGATCCCTCCGGTGATCTCTGCCTGGCTGTTTTTTTTTCCTGGAGGGATCCACAACCTGTGATAACAACTGGGACCAGCTCCCAGCCCAGGGCAGCGAGCAGGGCGATGGATTTTTGGCCCCCAGCCTCGTGCTCAGCGGTGCAGCAGAGCCGAGCGTGCCAAGCACCACGCAGACGAGCTCAGCGGGCACCGGTTGGCTTCTGAGAAACCCCAAAAGCCAAGGATTTCAGCTCCTTTTTCACAGAAAAATCTTCCCTAGGTAATGAGCACGTTCGGGGGACAGAAGTCGTTCTGCTGGCAGCGTCCTCTGCAATTAAAGGCTTCCAGAAAAGCATCACGGCATCCTTCGGTGGTGTTTTAGCCCTGCTGAAAAAAAAAAAGACAAATAAAATGGAAAAAAAAGAGGAAAGTCCCACAGATGACTCCACTCTTTCTGCTGGAAAGGGAGCTGGGAAGCTGGTGGCTTACAAGCAGCTCGCAGGGAGGCGTCAGCTCAACAGCAGCAACTGAGAGCGGAGCTGACACCTCAGGAAAGAAAATTGTGGATTTTTTTTCTTCTTTTTTAGGAACTCTTTGCACTGAGTTTTACACCACCCTGATTTAACTCCTCGAGCAGATCAGGCAGAGGACTGCTGCTCCGTGGCACTCGTCCTGTGTCCCCCTGCGGGCAATCCTCCACCTTGTTTTGTGCTTCTTCCTCGTGGTGTCCCCCAAAACGCAGCTGCAGGGCACTGAGCATCTTCGGGCTCATGAAGAGAAGTAGCAAAGCCTACGAGGCCGCTTCAAAGGGCAGCCTGGGGTCCAAACGCGGAGCTTTCACCCATTTTTTGGGGCTGTGAGGAGCCATTTCATACGCTGCACTCCAACCGAAGCGCTCTGACGGCAGCCTTCAGGCACACCTCTCGGGGACGTCCCGCCAAGAAGCTGATTTTCTCCTGTCCGTCCCGCTGACAGGCAGAGGCGCTGAGCTGTGGCCACCCCATTTTGGGTCTGTAAAGCTCCATTTTCAGCACATTTCAATATTTCAGCGATGAGAGCAGCCGATTCCCTTCTTCTCCACCCCGGGGGCAGAACTCGAGCCACCTTTGCTCCGGCATCCAGCTCCCAAATGCCACAGACGGTCGGGGCAGCACGGAGGTGGGGATTATTTCACTACAGAGACCAGGCTGTCCTTTCTCTTCCAGCCAAGATAAAAAAAAAAAAAGGCATTTAGAGTAACGACTGTGCAGGGCAAGAGCCCTGCGTGTTGTAGATAAGGACCAAGGCATGAGACAGCAGAGCACGGGGCACGCAGAAACGCTCCGGCACCCCGCTACGGGTCTAAAAGGCGAGGCAAAAAGAAGAAAAAAGCACTAAAAGCAATCACAAGTAACCCAAATTCGAGTTTTTCACTCTTTTCAGGATGAACAGCTCGGGAAGTTTATCAAGCAGACTTCAGGAGCCAGCTGGGAAGCTGGGTGCTCGCACCCAGGGGTGCCCAGGCAGCAGGAGAGCCATCGGGGCTGCTCTCCAACTTCGCCCCGTACCCAGGCTGAACAAGTCCTGACCCAAAGGATCCCGACACTTTTTCCTGCCATACTGGGCGGCTTTTCCCACACAGCCTTCTCAGCTGACCTTACAGAGATCAATTATTAACTTCACATCCACTATTTTAACATTAAATGCAGTTTGGGATGATTTTACCCTCCGTTTCTCCAGCCGACCTGCCTCGAGAAAACAACTGACTCAGGGTGCCAAAAATAAAGGAGAGAGAATCTTCCCTTGTAGGTCAATTTACCGCGGCTATTTATAATGAAATATTTGTGCTGCTGCAAACGGAAGTCAGACGGGTTTGTGTCCCTACCAGAAAACAAAAAAACACCCAACAAAAACCCCCTCGGTTTGTGCTCCGTCCCCCCAGGCTGCAGCGCAGCCCCACCAGGGCAGGATCTCCACCAGCACAACGCAAAATCCACAAGATTTAACCCAAACGTGATGGTTTTGTACGCAGAAGCAGCATTTTTCCCACCAGCTCTGGTTATCAGAGCCTAGCCAACCTGAGGAACGATGAGCACAGCTTCCACTCCCTGTCCTCCTGGCAGCAGGAGCTCGGAGGAAGGGTTTTACTGCAGACCAGCGTCCTCCAGAGCCGCCGGTTGTCTTCTCCGCCGGGCTCAGCACCATGTGTTCTCCTCCCCGGGTGAGCAGGGACACCTACGAACCCTGCAAGATGTTGCTGCTGCTTCCTTTAATGTCAAACGCTGGGAAGAATTGAGTCTTCCCCTCTCTGGCATCCCCTTTCTAAGATCTCTTGCCCACCAAAAGTAGCCGTGAAGCTCGAAGCGTGGAAGAAAAGCAGCCCATCAATCTCATTTATGCTACAAGCTGCAAATAAAACTCAGCGCTGCTCCGTGTTCTCCCCATGGTGAAGATAAACAACGCGTGATCATCTTTAAAATGATAAATACCACGAGGAGAATAACAGCTACCTAAAAGGAGTCCCTGGGGGCCGGCTGGGGAATTGATCTTGTATTACACGGTTGCTTAAGCAACGCTCTTTACATCCACGGGCTGCAACGAGCTCGAGGCAGGTTTAGTTGAGGGGAGTTTGCCTTCGCCACGCTGACAGTTCCCATTTCAGCAAATTGAGGAACCGCACGCCGCGCTCGGCACGCTCAAGATGGCAGAGCCAGAAAGGAGAAAGGAGCGAGCCCCGATGGCTCGGGGGAGGAGGCGAGCAGGTGCTGACACCAACTGCTCCGTTTTAGGTGTAAGATCGACCCAAACTTCGCTGCTGCCTGCTGGTTTTTATCCCGAGGGATGTAAGCTGCTGTGAATCCTCCCCGACGCACGTTGTTTCCACGCCGTTCCTTCTTCCTGCCTTCTGGTTAGCGGCTCGCTGAGCCAGGGATCCTGCAACATGTTCCCTGCGGTTATTTTCAGCACACTCATCCCTTCCCGTATCCCCCGTGTGTTAGAATCCCAGCCAGACCTGCTGGGAAAGCAGAGGGCAAACCACGAGATCTGTGCCTCCTCCATCACCGGGAGCACAGAACGGGCACCAGAAGCGGAGTCACCGCGGTCCCACCTCCATCCTTGGCACCTCCGGGGGTGGGAAGGGGCCACCATCCATTCCTGCTTTCCTTTGGTGGTTTTAAGGCCAAGAAATGTGGATTTCTGTACTTGCCATATGCCCATGGACTCCTGGAACACGCACGTGGAGTTAAATGGAGCTGCACGAGAGGCAGGGGCTGCTCCAACGCGGCACCTGAAGCCTGGGGTCCGATCCTGTGCTGGGTTTTGGTGCTGCAGACAGGAGCTGGCTCTCTCCATCCCCTTGCTGCCTTCTCGGCGAGACAAGGAGGAGGAAGACGTGGCTCGGAGGCACTGGGATTTCACAAATGCAGCTGTGCAACGAGGGACGCGTCGCAGCAGTCAAAGGGCCCCGGTGATTGAAGAGACTGAGGCTCAGAGAACGCCTCGGGTCGCTCGATGAATGTCAGGTATTTCAACCAAAAATAAAAAAGCTTTTAAGCTGAGCGATGCAACTGTTAACTGCCAAGGACCAGGACGATGCGCTCGGTAAGTGCTCATCGCTGTAAAATCAAGGTCTCATGGCTCATCACCCTCATTTGTTAAGAGAATCGGAGCAATAAATCGCCCGTTTCCATTTATCCTCCTAATAACAGCCAGAGCAAACTTACTCCTGCCCCTCCAGCACAGCTCGGAAAGTTATTTATTGCAGTGGTACTTCCAGGCAGCTCCCCGAATCTCTCCGGGTATCAATAAGGAGCTCTCATTTCTTTCTCCGTGATCAACGGGCTTCAAGCCAGGCTGGAAGGGGATTTCTGTCGGGATTCAGCCCTGCCATTTTACTCCACGATGCTGTAGAGAGACTGGAGAAATGCTCTGAATTCACACCAACACCTGGACGAGCTCGATAACAAGGACAAAACGTGGTGTTTGTGCTGACTGCAGGAGGATGAACTCAGCCCCAAAGCAGATTTGGGATGTCCCAACGGGCACAGCATCACTTTTAGCACAAAGTAATGGTTTCTTCTTCTCAGGCAGGTGCAGAATTTGCGCAGAAGCTTGCCACAAAACAAGGAGTAATGTTTATTTATCGTGACCAAGTAATATTTAATTTCAAAACTAAAAAAAAAAGGCAATAAACACAATTCCTAACCTCAAGTTGCTCAATGTCTCTGTCATAATGTTTGCCCGAGTGGTTTCATTGCCTTTCCTGAAATGAAAAACGTTCAGGGAGCACCCTGGCTCCCCCTCCACGTGCAGCACTGAGCCTGATAGGATGCTCACGCTGGTTTTTAAGGTCTGAGTCCTCTGGAAAAGTGGTCACATATCCATCATCTCTGAAGATGACATCGAATTGTTCAGCACTGCTCACCTGAATACAGAATTTCGGAGGAGGGAAGCACCTTGGCGTGGAACAAATGGGAAAATAAAACAATAATGGAGGGCTCTTGGGGGAAAATATAAGAATAAAGAAATAAAACAAGAGCAGCAATCCCCGCTGACGCTGCTGAGGCCGTAACGAGAGCTCCCTGGTGCTGTAACCCAAACCCACGTCTAGGAAGGGATGGGGGCTGCCCAAACGAAGCATCCAGCAGCAGCAAAACGACTCGAGCCCTGCAGGCTGCCTCCAAGCCAGCGGTAATGCTGCAGCTAGGGATATTATCTGGGGCTAGAAGAGAAACACCCGAATTAGCACTTTGCAGAGCAACGTCCTTGGACTATCGCTCCTGTAATCACCACGCTGCTGATAGCGGGGCACCGCGGCTTCAAACGGGAACACAAAACGCTGGGATGACACAGAAAGAACATCCTCGTTCTGCTAAGCTCCCGCTGGACAATTAAATCGGAACATCAGGACGAGGAATAAACCATGTAAAAGGTGCATCGAGGAACCACGCACGAAAGAAAATGCCACCACAGGCCTGACACTGATCCCGTGCAGATCCAGAGTCCGCAGGGTACGTGGGTGCAGAGCTCGTTTGACTGGCAGGAGATAAAAAAAGGATGGAAAGGATTTGGAGCTGATCCCGAAGTGGAGGTATTTAGCAGAAAAAGGGGAGGCTTCTCCCTTCGTAAACTGGCCTTGCAGCGTGAGACACGCGGGCTGTTGACAATCCTGTTACAAATAAAGGGGCTAAGTGACAGGTTTCTCTGCTAACAGAAATCTTTCTGGTGATCTTACCCAGTGGGCGACCGGGTTTGTGGGGCTTTGGGTAGTCTGGGGCAAGAAACACAGCGCCAGCTGGGATGGAAGCCCCAAAATCCCTGGGGGCAGAGACCTCGAAGGGACTCGTTAGACCACAAAGGGGCCTGGCTGAAGCCAAAATATCTGTCATCCCCTCCCTCCTGATCTGTTCTTGTGTCCCAAAGCGTCACAAAGCCCAACAGCAGTGGGCTAAGGCCCCTTCTCCACGCCAAGCCACAACCAGAGCTGTTCCAGCCACAGCCAGGGTGCCAACGAGCAGCACGGAAACATCCAGGGGATGCTTCACCGCCCCGTGTCTTTTATATCATTTTAATAACTCCAGAACCACACTATTTAAAATTCTGCAGCTTTAAAGGAAAAAGCAATCACTAAAAACCCACCGTAAGTCCGGGTGCTGCATCAAATCGGCATGAAATAAGACCAAGAATGAGATCAAGAACCGACCCATCGCTTCCTGCCTGATTACACAGACACAAACCTCACGGATTTACCTGCTGACCTGCCACATCGGGAGAGAAACCTTCAGAACATCACCTTTTTGGGGAAAAAAAATCCACCTTTTACAGAATTCAACATTTCCAGCGGACAAGAAACCAAATCCAGCTGCTGTTCAAACTAACAACGTGCTTACTTGACACTGGCAGGTAAGGACAGAGTTTGCCCATCCCATTCTCATAAATATCTTCTTGTTTTCTTGCTACTGTTAAGCATTGCTGTATAATTTAGCATGTTAAAAGGAGAACTGTAAAAACTTATACGTTGAAAGTTCAGCTAGAAGCATTCCTGGATAATTTATGTTAAAGGGAGAACTGTAAAAATTTATAAATCAAAGTTGAGCTAGAAGTATTCCTGCATAATTTACGTTAAAAGGAGAACTGCAAACTTTAATTTCCGAAGTTCAGCTACAATTCTACATTTATTCTTTAAACTAGCCACCTGTAGCAAGCAGCAAGACGTGCTGATACGCTCTATAAGCTGTTTGAATGATCCTGAAGAAGGAAAAGGGCGAGAGCAGAGCTTTAGGAGAGGAGCTGCTCTAATATCCCGGTGCTAACAGCCCCCAGCAGGGCGCTGAGCGCTCCAGGTGAGCCTCCAGCAGTGCCTTTTGTTATTTTATTTGAATTAACACATCCTAATCATGACCAGCACCAGCAACTCCACAAGTGGCAGATCCTGAGGGTCTAATTTGCCTCTGAAGGTGCCCGAAGTTGCAGGGTACGTTTGGGATTTTACACAGACCCGCTTGGCTCCCACTTTACACCAACCAGAGCCGGTCACTCTCCCAAAAATCAGCCCCCTGCAGCAAAGTCACGCAGCCCTACCCCCAGAAAAGCATCACATGCTCCTAAATGTTTGCTTAAAACCACAGCCGAGACGCAGGAAAACAAATTTACGTTTTCACCAGCAATTTAAGTAGCAAAAGTACAACTTTTTAAACTCTGCTTTAGCCCTCCAGGCTCACAAAAAACCCACTAGGCTGCCCCCAGCCCAGGCGTTATGAGCAGTACCAAAGTTCCTGAGCTACAGAGCCGCCAGCCAGCTCTTAAATGATTAAAACGAACAAATCCCCCCTAATTGCATTAGTGCTGCCTATCAGAGCGAACACGGACCATCTTCTGGGCGGCTGGAGCAGGGAGAGGAGACGGGGCTGCTGCCCTGAACCCAATGAGGGCTCTCAGGGGTTTGAAGAAGGCTGGAATTTCACCCCAAAAAGGCACCGAGAAGGCAGCTCCCATGTGGGTTGCTCCACACCAGGAGAGCGAGCAGAGCCTTACCTGGCACCGAGGAGTCCTCCCAAAATTGTTCCAGCCAGCAGGCAGCAAAAACTGGAGCCCCCAAAGCCAAAAAGGGGTTGTTCTACTCCAAGTTTGGCTCCCTTCAGGGGCTGAGCTTCTGCTACCGCAAATCTCCTCGCTCTAGCCGGGATCCCACTCTGCAGAGCATCCCAGCAGCAGCAGGGCTTCAAAAAGTGCACAGTTTAAAAAAAAAAAAAATAGAGCCTGATTTGCAAAAGAAACGCTGCCAGCTCTATTTTTAGTGTCAGAGCAGTGCTTTACCCTCCCCAGGCCCAGAGCACTCCCTTGGGCTATTCTGAGATAAATACAAGTCCTCGGCGAGAGCTCGCAGCGCCTCCAATGCCTAAAACCTTGAACTAAAACACAAGAAAAAGTATTCTGAGCGATTTGCAGGTGGGCAGCAGGCCACAGCGTGACTCTTTTCCCTCTGTAACCTTGCCCTCGCTTGGTATCAGATGGGAAAGACGAATCTCAGCCTCCAGGGTTTCCTCCGGAGCGAGCCCAACGTTACGGATGTCGAGAGGCAAATTAGATTTTGCCTTTGAGCCAACACAATGTCCTTTGGAAGGCAGAAACACCAGGAAAATAAAAAAAAAAAAGGCAGGTTCTGTTGGGGATGGAGTGAAACATCCTGGGGAGCAGGCTCAGAAAGTCCCGGGAGCAGCAGGGCGTTTGCTGAGCCCTGGAAAACCTCCCCCAGTCGCCGTGCTCGCACGTGGGCTGCCCGATTTCTGTCCGTCAGCAGCGTGCAAGGGGGGAAAGTGACCCGGGAGCGCCTACCTGAGCATTTCTGGGGCAAATTCAGGGTTTCCAAAGAGTTTCTTCTGCAAGAGGGAGCTGTGAGGGAGCTGTAAGGGAGCTCCTGGTGGCAGCCTGCCCCTGCACAGCACCTGCATCCACCCAGAGCTGCTCCCAGCACAGAAGTTTCTGTCAGCTCGTTAAAAAAAAAAAAAAGGAAAACTGGGTAAAAATCTCCAGGATTTGGAACACCCTGACCTGAGCCTGGAATCGGGTAAAGAAGGGGAAAAAAAAAGCATAATTTCCTTTAAGATAGGAGATTTCTCAGTTGTCTATTTGAGCACCCACCTGGGTACCTGTCCTTTTACATCTTGCGGGCACCAAAATCCTTTAATTTCATCCTGGAATCAGACAGCCACCAGCACGCAGCCACGCAGAAGTGGCAAGGCTTTTTAAGTGCCATAAAAACATATTTTTAAAAAAAATCCAAAAAAATAGGAACATTCAACCCGCAAAGCCACAGAACCCATTGCCATCCTACAGCACCCACTCTCCCACAGGGATATTCACTCCCCGTAAGCACATCCCGTCTCAGGGCAACCACCTGGAAAGCATCTAAAAGGCAAGAAAAGGAGAAAAAAAAAGAAATAAACCTGTTTCCAAGGCAGAAGGGGAAAGGGGAACAGGATTCATATTCGCCCGCGAAGCTAGTTCTGCTCTCCTCTGCTGCGAACAAGTTTAGGCAACGCTTGCAAGCCCCGGATCCGACAGAAATATGCATTCAAAAGAAGGTCGGGTGAGTTCGTGGAGAAATGGACGAGTTTCTCCAAGAAACGCGCAGCGATTTGAGGCCGGAGGAGCTCCCAGACACCCAAAATCGCCCCATTTTTGCTGCCTCTGCCCCGGCACCGGGCGGTCTGCCCTACAAGAGGAGCTTGCAGGCATCGCACGGTATCACCAGCACCACTCGTGGGCCCTCAAACTTCGCATAACCTCCGGTTTTTAAGGACCAGACTGGACGCACAACCCAAGCAAAGCCCTCAACGACTGCAGGAACCTTCTGAACTCCGTAATATTTACCTGCAAGCCCCGATTCCTGCTAAAACAGACCCAAATCTCACAGCACAGGCCATAAAAGCAGCCCTGGGTTACTCGCACCGAGAGGCAACGTCTCCAGGTGATGCCGGATAACTCAACACCAGCTCTGTGAAACGAACGCTGGGTTTAATTAGCTCAAATCACGCCAAGACGAGCAGAGTTTCCCACTTCGGAAAGCCCTTTTCTCCCCCAAAAAATGCACCTAGCACCAAAACCCCCGTGTCCTCCTGCCACGCAGCGATCCCGAGGCAGTTCTGAAGCCAACCTAGTGCTCTCCTGGCTGCCGGCAGCTACCTGAGGGCTCTCCAGAGCTGCTGCTGGGCGCCTTTACCTGCGGCGGGGAGAAGAAAAAGAGGATAAAAAACGCCCCCAGCACCCCCAGCCACGACGCCGAGCGATCCCTGCACCTCTGCCCGGCCGGCTGAAGGCACTGTGCCAGGCTGCAGGTGCCTGACCCCGGCCTGCAAACAACTTTTCCCTCGGAGCCAAACATCTCCCGAGCCCCCGCTGTTAAATTTTAACCCCCCTTGGAGCCGCCAGCCGGCAATGGCGGTGCCCAAACTTGCAGTTTCTCACCCCGATATTTAACGGAGAGCCAGGCAGGGCTTTTAAAGGGCGGCTTCAGCCAGGCCCGCAGCAGGGTTTTGAGAGCCAGATGAGTTTTGGGGGGGGTTTAGTAAAAGGAGAGCGGGTTTTTAAAGGGAAAGAGGGGAATTTGGAGAATTTGGGGGGAAATATAGGGGTAACGCAGCGAGCCCCTCTGCAGCATGGTGCCCACTGCCCCCATACGGGGCTGGGGAGTGGGGAGGGGGTGCTGGGGGGTGCTGAGGGGATCTTGGGGGGTCCTGGGGGAGTCCTAAGGGGATCCTGGGGGAGTACTGGAGGGGTGCAAAGGGGATCCTGAGGGGGTGCTGAGGGGGTCCTGGGGGGATTCTGGGGAATCCTGGGGGGGTCCTGACAAGGTGCTAAGGGGATCTTGGGGGGGTGCTGTGAGGATCTGAATGGGATATTGAGGGGATCTTGGAGAGGTGCTAAGGGGATCCTGACGGGATATTGAGGGAATCCTGGGGGGATCCTGAGGGGATCCTGAAGGGGCTCTGGGGGGGTGCTGAGGGGATCCTGACGGGATACTGAGGGAATCCTGGAGGGGTGCTGGGGGGATCCTGGGGGGATCTTGACGAGGTGCTAAGGGGATCTTGGGGGGGGTGCTGTGAGGATCCTGATGGGATATTGAGAGGAACCTGGGGGGGTGCTGGGGGGATCCTGGGGGGATCTTGACGAGGTGCTAAGGGGATCTTGGGGGGGGTGCTGCGAGGATCCTGACGGGATATTGAGAGGAACCTGGGGGGGTTCTGAGGGGATCGTGAGGGGATCCTGAGGGGATCTTGGAGGGATCCTGAGGGAATCCTGCGGGGGCGCTGAGAGGATCCTGAAGGGATCCCGGGCTGTTGCTGAGGGGATCCCGCCGAGACCCTGAGGCGCTCCCCGCCCCCCTTTTTCCCTCCCCCACCCCCCTTTCCCCCCCCTCCCCCCGCCGCGGCCTAGCCCCGTGCCTCAGGCCCCGAGGCCTGGCAGCAGCGAGGCCGGGCCGAGGCGTGGCGGCCCCCCGGGGGCCTCCCCCCCTCACCTGCACATGGTCCGCCATCTTGCGCCATTCATGCTCCGCTCCCCCCCGCCTCCGCCGGGCCTTCTCCTCCTCCTCCCCCCCCCCCGCCCCTGCCCCCTGCTTCTTCCTCCTCCTCCTCCTCCTCCTCCTCCCTCCCCTCTCCTTGTCGGCGGCGCCGCCGGGGGCTACTGCGCATGCGCGCGCCGCCCCGCCCCACCGCGCATGCGCGCAGCCGCCCCGGCCGCGCCCCGCCCGCCGCGCGCGCGCGCGCGCGCGCCCCGAGTGAGGCCACGCCCCCTCCGTCATGGCGGGGTGACGTCACGGAGCGGGGGGGGCGGGGTTAAAGGGGACGCGGCCTGCGCGGCCTGAGGGAAGCAGTGGGACCAGTGACACCAGTAACACCAGTATGAGAGGGGCGCAGGCACAGTGCGCAGCTCCAGAGGTCCCAGTGCTGCCCAGTGCACAGCCACAGTGCTCCCAGTGCCTGCAGGGTGCAATACCAGTGCTCCCAGTGCACAGCACCAGTGGCACCAGTACAGCCAGTGCACAGCCCCAGTGCTCCCAGTGCCCAACACCAGAGCTCCCAGTGCTCCCAGTGCCCCCAGAGTTGAACACCAGTGCCTACAGGGCCCAACATCAGTGCTCCCAGTGCCTCTAGGGCCCGGTACCAGCGCTCCCAGTAGTTCCCAGTACACAGCCCCAGTGCTCCCAGTGCACAGCCCCAGTGCTCCCAGTGCCTCCAGGGCCCAATACCAGTGCCTCCCAGTACTCCCAGTGCCCCCAGAGTCAGGCACCAGTGCTCCCAGTGCCTCCAGGGCCCAGTACCAGTGCTCCCAGTGCTTCCCAGTGCACAGCCCCAGTGTCCCCAGTGCCTGCAGAGCCTGATATCAATGTGCCCAGTGCCACCAGTACACAGCCCCAGTGCTCCCAGTGCTCCCACAGCCCAGTGCCAGTGCTCCCAGTGCCTGCAGGACCCAACACCAGAGCTCCCAGTGCTTCCCAGTGCACAGCCCCAGTGCTCCCAGTGCTTCCCAGTGCCTGCAGGGCCCAACACCAGTGCTCCCAGCGCCTGCAGTCCCAGCACCACAGCCCCCACCACTCCCATTGCTCCCAGTTAGCGCAGGCCCCGCCCCGCCGCCCCACCCCAGTGCTCCCAGTGCTCCCAGTGCTCCCAGCGGGACCCCCCCGGGCTGTGCCCGCTGCGGGCCGGGGCGGAGGCGGCCGCGGGCGCCCCCTGGCGGCACCGGGCGGGAGGCACCGGAGGGGGGCGGGCATCGAGGGATCCACTGCGTGCACCGAGGGATCCAGTGCATGTACCAAGGGATCCAGTGCTTTGTATGCACCGAGGGATCCAATGCATGCACCGAGGGATCCAGTGCTCTGCGTGCACCCAGGGATCCCCTGAATGCACGAGGGATCCCCTGCATGCCCCAAGGGATCCCGTGAGTGCACCGAGGGATCCAGTGCTTTGCATGCACCAAGAGACCCCTTGCATGCACCGAGGGATCCAATGCTCTGCATGTACCAAGGGATCCCCTGCATGCACCAAGGGATCCAGTGCTTTGCATGCTCCAAAGGTCCAAAGGATCCCCTGTGTGCACCGAGGGATCCAGTGCATTGCATGCACCGAGGGATCCCCTACATGCACCAAGCGATCCAGTGCTTTGCATGCATGCAAAGATCCCCTGCATGCACCGAGGGATCCAGTGCTTTGCATGCTCCAAGGGATCCCCTGCATGCACCAAGAGCAGCAGTGCTCTGCGTGCACCAAGGGATCCCCTACAGGTACCCAGGGATCCCCTACAGGTACCAAGGGATCCCCTACAGGTACCGCTGAGCGGGAGCAGGTGCCTGCAAAACCCGAGCCACTTCCCACCCTGCCTGCAGCAGAGGTGCAAAAACCCAACCGGCTTTTTTGGGGAAAAAAACCTGACTTTGGGGGTGGCGCAGAGGTGCTTTTGGGCCCATTTTACAGCCGGCAAAACTGAGGCAGGGACGCGAATCCCACGGAAATCCTTCTCCCGCGGGGCCGGGGAACTGCAGGACCCCCCCGGCAGCACCTTGCAGCCCGTCCCCAAACCTCACCCCACGCCGTCAGCAGCTCGGTGACACGCTCGGGGCCGTCCCCGAAGCTGCTCTGGTGGCTGCCCTTTATGGTAACGTCGGCGGCACAGGAAACCGGGGCGCGAGCTGCGCACGGGGAGGAAACAGAAGCCGCCGAGCGCACGTCACAGCGGCGCACGGCGAGGCCGCCGGCGGGCAGGGGCGCACGGGGGGGACACCGCCACGCAGGAAAAAAAAAGGGGGTGCTGGGGGGGGTCCGGGTGGTGCGAGGGGAACGCGGGAGGATGCTCCTGGCTGGAGGATGGAGGAGGCGGTGGTGAAGCAGGGCGCGCTCTACCTGCAGCTGCAGCAGACTTTTGGGAAGGTGAGGATGGGGTGGGGGCGTCGGGGGGGGAAAACAGCCTTGGTGCATTGATTTTGGTGTTGAGTGGCCTCGTGGTGTGGTTTTGGGGTTTCGCTCGTGCGGGGTATGGAGAATCAGGGAGGGTTTGGGGTATGGGGGGAGGCTGGCTGTGCCCCCCCGGGTTGGGAGGAAGGGCTGCTGGGGGCAATTTGGGGCACGCGAAGGCGATTTGGAGACGTGGGACCTTCCCCAAACCAACCCCTTGAGCATCCTTCGGCTCCACGGGCTGCGGGGACGAGCTGGGGGGGATCCAAAGAGATGGGGACGGGGCGCAAAGGGGCCACCAGACCCCCCCCAGGAGCTGGGCACAAACTGATGCAACCACCCCGGCCATGCTGATAACACCCCGGGGCTTGGCAACCCCCGGCCACAGCTCTTGAGCAAGAAGGGGAAGGATTCTCCTGGGCGGCTCCGGGTTGATGAAAAAGAGGGAAGAGGGAGAACCAAACCCGGCTCTCTGGGGTCATGCTCGAGCACTTGAGCACCCCATGTGGGGTCCCTCGCGGTGCCGGACACGGGGGTGCTGAGGAAATGGGGTCAATTTGGAGAAAATTGGTCCCCATCATCCTGGAGGTGCTGCGGAGCGGAGCAGAGCAGAGGGGAGCAGAGATAACATCGGCGGCAAGGCAGCAGCCACCGGCTGCAGAGGATGGGGAAGAGGTAGAGGGGAGGCCGGGCTTAACCCCACAAACACGCCCCGAAAAATGGTGCTGGCCAAAAACTGCCGGGCCCCGCAGGTTCCCCTTGCAGCCGATGCTGATTTTGGTGTGAAACTTCCTCCTGAGCTGGGTGGGTTTTTAGGAGCAGGGGATAAACGAGGAGCTGGAGGTCCCCCGGGGGGGTCTCGGCGTGGATCTCAGGTGCTGTGGGGTTTGGGGAGGCGTAGGGCAGATCCCCCAGGGCAGGGGGATGGTGTGGTGGGGGGCTCCCCATGCTTCATTCCCCCTCCCAGGCAGGATGATGCTGAGCGGTTCCTCTTTGCAGCAGGGCACACGGCTCCCCCCATGCTGCTGCCTGTGCTCGGTGCCAGAATTTAAATCCCCCCCTTACCCTATTTAACCCCCCCCAGGACCCACCTGGGCACTTTGGCGAGGGCAAAAACCCAAAGGGGCACCAACCAGGAGGGCGCAAACAGCTCAGGCTAACACCAACCTTTCCCTCCTTTCCCTCCCTTCTCCGGGGGGCAGAAATGGAAGAAATTTTGGGGCGTTTTATACCGGGAAAGCTCCTGCTCCACCGCCCGCCTGGAGCTTTTCGAGGGCTCGGCGCCGCCGGCGGCCGAGAAGCTGCGGAGGGGCGAGGGCAGCCGGCGGCTGGTGAAGCTGAGCGACTGCGTGCACGTGGCGGAGGCGAGCGGGGACCCCGGGGGCTGCCCCAAAGACACCGTCCCCTTCCTGCTGGAGACCACCGACAAGCGTTACCTGCTGGCTGCTGACAGCTCCGAGACGGCCGGCTGGGTGCTGAGGCTCTGCGAGCTCGCCTTCCCGGTGAGCGCGGCCCCAAAAAGTCAAGGGGGAGCCTACCGGGGGGGAGATAGTGTAGGGGGAATGGCTATGGGGTGGGGGAGACTATGGGGAGAGAATATGGGGAGGGAGAGCCTATGGGGAGAGAACCTTTGGGTGGGATAACCATGGGGTGGGAGATACTATGGGGTTGGAGACCCTATAGGGGGAGACCCTATGGGGAGGGAGACCCTATGGGTGGGAGACCTTATGGGGAGGGAGACCCTGTTAGGAGGGAGATCCTATAGGGGGGAGACCCTGTAGGGGGGAGACCCTATGGGGAAAGAGTCCCTGGGTGGGAGAGACCTATGGGGAGGGTGACCCTATGGGTGGGATAGCCATGGGGTGGGAGACCTTATGGGGAGGGAGACCCTGTTGGGAGGGAGATCCTATAGGGGGGAGACCCTATGGGGAGGGAAACCCTATGGGGGGCATAACCACGGGGTGGGAGACCCTACGGGGGGGAGATCTTATGGGAAGGGAGACCCTATGGGGAGAGAAACCCTTTGGGTGGGATAACCATGGGGTGAGAGACACTGGGGGGGATAACCATGGGATGGGAGATCCTATGGAGAGGGAGACCCTATGGGGCTAAGTATGGGGTGGGAGATGCCGGATCCACGGGGGAAACCCCGAGCTGCCGTGGGGCTGGCGGAGCTGAGGGTCACCCCCGGCTCTTTTTGGGCAGAGGAGCAGGGAGGAGCAGGCAGCGGGGAAGGACGGGCAGCAGGGCTCGCTGCGCGCCGAGGGCGAGTTCTCCATGGAGGAAAACTCCCTCTACAGCTCCCGGGACAAAGGTGGGCGCCTGCGAGCGGGGAGGGGGCGTCTTTCGGCACCCGGGGCTGCTTCTCGTGGGTGAGCAGCCGCCCCCGCAGCACCGTGCTGGGAGGCTTGGGGCAAAAATAGCCTCCGTGCGCTCTTCCTGCCCTGCGGTTTGGTTGGGTTTCGCCGCGCTATCGCGCTCCTCCCGCGGGGTTCCAGCCCTTATCGGCCGGACACCGCTTCCCCCCCCTCCTCGTCCCCCAGCTCGGCTCGGGGTGGGCGTTTTGGGGTTCTGATCCCCGCAAATGTCGCCTTCCTCTGTCCTCAGCTGGCTTGGGGAAGGAGTTCGAGGTGACGGTGAGGGCCACCGAGTCCTCCGAGCGCTGCCGCCTGTGGGGCCGGTTCGTTCTGCGAGCTGGGGAGGAAGCCTTGGAGCTGCGGGATCTGCAGGCGGGGGAAATCCTCTACAGCTGGCCCTACCGCTTCCTGCGGCGCTTCGGCCGGGACAAGGTACTGGGGACACCGGGAGGGCGGGCTGGAGGTGGTGGTGGGGACATCACGGGGACCTGATGCTGTCCCCTCTGCAGGTGACTTTCTCCTTCGAGGCCGGCCGGCGCTGCGCCTCCGGCGAGGGCAACTTCGAGTTCGAGACGCGGCAAGGCAACGAGATCTTCCAGGTGATCGAGTCGGCCATCGAGGCGCAGCGGGGCCGGGGTGCCGAGGAGCAGCGCTGGGGCATCCCCGGGGACGACGGCCCGCGGCCACGCGCCCAAAATAAGGTGCCCAACTGGACGCAGGGCCACGAGGAGCCCGGTGGCGACGGCGGCACCGCCAAGTGCCTCTACGCCGAGCCCTGCAACTCGCTCCAGCGGGGTGGTGCCGGGAAGGTGCCGGAGAAGGGCAGGAGGCAGGATGCTCCGGCTAAAGCAGGGGCTGAATCCGAATACGCCGTGCCCTTCGACACCATCGCCAAGTCCCTGCTGGGCAGGCAGCTCGGTGCCGTGCTCCGTGGCCCCGAGGAGGCTCCGGACCCGCTCTACGACAGCATCCACGAGACGAGCGCGCGGGCCCCGCTGCCCCGCGCCTCCGTCCCCAAGGCCGAGCACATCTACGATGAGCCCGAGGGGCTGTGCGCCCACACCGTCTACGACGAGCCCGAGGAGGTGAAAGGGGAGGCGTGGAGGCTGCAGGCGGCCCCGGAGGAGCCCTCGGGCCACGAGTACCCCTACAACCCGCAGCGGGACGACTACGCCGTGCCCAAGCGTGCCGTCCCGCTCCGGCAACCCTTCGTGGCGCAGGGCAAGGAGTGGCTCGGGGACACCGAGTACGACAACGTGGTCCTCCAGTTTGCCAAGAAAAGGAACCAGCAGTGAGGGGGGCAGGGGCTGGGGGAGGGCCGGGGGAGCGCTGGGTGTCCCTCCCCACCCCCGAGAGCCGTGCGCATCTGGCCAGCTGCGGCCGGGAGAAGCCCGCTGGAGGGCAGTGTCCGCCCGTGGTACGGGCAAAAAAATGGGGCTGGGGTTTTGCCAGCCCCCCCCCGCAGCTTCCAAGGGTGCGTCCTGCTCCGGCACATCGCGCCCCAAACCCTGCCCTGCTCCCCTGGCAGGACCTCGGGACCCCCCCCCCCCGGCCCCGTGCGCCCCGGGGCTGGCTGGTGGCGCACGGCGCAGGGATGAGCTGGGGGTGCTGCGAGGGGTGGGGGGCAAAGGGTGGTCCCAGGGGTGCATGTCCCGTGCCTTGGGGGCTGGATGGCAAAATATGGACCGAAGGGTGCCCATCCTGCACCATGGGGCTGGCCGTGCACAAACTGGGGGTGCACAACCCACACCATAAGGACTGGCTGGTGGGGCACAGCCTCGGGGTGCACACCCCATCCTATAAGAGCTAGGTGGCTTTGCACACTCCAGGGACCCCCTCCCCACCCCAAATTGCACACTCCAGGGATGCACACCCCACCCTATAAGAACTAGGTGGCTTTGCACACTCCAGGGACCCCCTCCCCACCCCATATTGCCCTCTCCAGAGCCCCCCACCCCGCACCACAAGGGCTCCCCGGTGCACATCCCCATGCACCCCGCTGGATGTTGCGCCCCCGCCGTGCAACGTTTCCAGCCCTCCCCCTGCAAACACCCCCAGGTGCAGGTTCCTGTGCACCTTTTGGGGACATCAGCACGCCCAGCCCTCGCTGGGACAGGGCCGTGGTCACACTCAGCACCCCATCCTGCTGCCCCCACCCTCAGCACCTCTCCGAAGGTCGCGCCGCGTCCCAGCTCAGCAAAAAAAAACAAAACGGTGGCATAAATTTCCACTCTCTCAGCCGGGTTTTATCTCGCGTAGAGCCACTTTCCAGCTCCGCTGAATTATAGATGAAACGCTTGGCTTTATGGCCAGGGTGATTTTAGTGGCTGGCTCCTCTCTGTCCCGTGCAGCAGGACCACCAGGATGAGCCCCCCCCTGCAGCCTGCCCTGCCCCGGATCAATCTGCTCCTGCTGCCGGCCACCTCCAGCCCCAGGGGTGCCCTTGGCGGAGACGTCGAGCCCCAAGGAGAGGCGCTGGCCCTACCTGCCCCTGCCCACCCCAGCCGTTTCCCCTGTGCTCGCTTATCTCCCGGCGGCAGCTCCGTGTGCAATTTATCCTCCTAATAAAAGCAGCAGGACCTCGCCGCAGCCGGCCGCCCCGCGGCGTGCAGCTTCCCTGGTGCGTTGCTGGCTGGAGTGGGGTGTTCAGGAGCAGTGAGATGGGGACAGAAATGAGCTCCTGGGGAGGTGACGGCTCCGCTGTGACCTCCCCATCACGCACAGCCCTAAAGGGTTCACAGGGAGGGGAAGAGGAGGTGGTTTGGGGAGGCAGCTGGCTTCATGCGCCGCTGGCACCGCTGTTTTGGGAGCTGGCCACACCGTGCGTGGCACCTCCGTGTGCAGCCCCCAGCCCCACGGGGCACAGGGACCCCTGGAAAGGATGTATGGGGACGGGGCGCTGCACCCCAAGCTGGTGCAAGAGGGCAGCTCCAGGGAGCGTGGGGTGAGACAAGTTGCATGGGGACACGGTGACAGAGGGGCCTCGGGAGGTGCCGGCGGTGCTGGGAGCGCCTTCGCCGCCACCCGGCAGGTCTTCCAGTGGAGGCGAAGGAAAGGCATGAATTATTTATGATCTCTTTCAATCAAATAAATGGTGAGGTGCTTGAGTTAATTTCCTGGATCCTGAGAATCCAAAGTGCAGACTTTTAATAAGGCAAATTAAGTGCTTTATATATTACACTGATTAAAGCTCCGTATCAATCTATCTATCACGCCGTGAATTGGAGGGGCTGGGAAACCACCGGGTCACCGGCAGCCACGCTCCCCTCGGCACGCAGCAGCGGGCTCAGCTGCCCCGTGTGCAGGGCACAGGGATGCTCCTGCACAAATTTGCCGAAAATTAAAGCTAGAAAATTAAAATAACAACAAAATTTTCAGCGTGCTTGTGCAGCGACTGAATATCGGATCAAGGAAGAGGGCGAAGCAGCACAGAGTTTGGTGCTGGCTTTTCTCCCTGGCTGTCACCTGGCTCTGACATCCCATAAATGCGTCTCCCCATGGAGCTGACTTCCCATAAACGTGGCTCCCACAGCCCATCCCGGTGACATCTGAGCCTCTGGGGACCGCCGTGCCCTGGACATGCTGGCGGTGGCACCGCTGCTGGCTGCTGATGGGTTCAGGAGGCAGCAGGACGCACTGCGATGTTCCCTGGGCTTTTCCCCATCCTTTTTGGGGCTGTTCCTGTGGCGGTGAGGGATGATCCCAGTCCCCATCCCGTTCCCATCCCCTCATCCTGCATCCCTGGGCGATCCCAGCCGCTCACCGCACCGGCGGCGCCGCCGGAGCACCAGGGACTTGTAACGGCATTCTGCCATGCGCCAGGAATCAATTCCTTAAGCATGTGCTATTATTAATTAGGGCTCATTACGGCGGTTATTTATTATTAATCAGTGTTAACACAGCCCTCACTCCTCGCCCTCCTCCAGCCTGGCTTCCTCTCCCCGCTGCCACCCCGGCGCACGCCGCGCGCTCCCTCCGGCCGCCTCCGCTGCGATTTTTCTTCATTAAGGGGAGAAGTGGGAACACCTTCCGGACCTCACTTAAAGATCCTGGGGCTCTAACGAGGTTTGTACCGTGCCAGCCAGGCTAACGAGGGACTTGCATTAATTAAATTTCGTGGCACGGCTGGGTGAAGCCCGTGGTGTTCGGCCACCCCAACACCTTGCGCTTGGCTTCCCCAACATCTCCAGGCTCCTTTTTCCCCTAAAATGAGGTTTTAGTGTGGAAAAGGGGATGTGTGCTGGAATACGAAGTCCAGGCAAGGATGCAGAGGCTGGAAAACCCCTCAGCGTGGGGCTGGGCACAACTCGAGCCGAGGAAACAAAAATCGATGGCAGGGAGAGGAGGAAGAGATTACAGCGCAAAGCCCCAGACAAATGGAGAGCGGTTTAATCTGATTAGGGAGTCATTGTCGTTATTGTATTATGCTGATTATAAATCATTTAGGAGCACAGCTAATCAAAACAGAGATTTGTTCGGAGCTTTCAGGGGCGCTTCCTCCAGCAAATGCCCCGGCCCTGCTCCTAGCCGGAGGGGTGGGAAGGGAAACCCAAACCAAACCCAAATCCAAACCAAACCCAAACCCAAACCCAAATCAGAGCGGAGCCAGGGAGAGTCTTTAGGGTCTTTGGATATCGCACCCTACTCCTACACCTTCATTTCGGGTGTCCCATGGCACAGACTGGGGACACAGCCCCGTGGGGACAAAGCAGGGAGGGTGCCATGGCACAGCTGGGCAAGGCTTGGATGGGTCAGAGGGATGGAAAATGGGTACGGGCACTTGGGGATGGGGAAATAAGGAAATAAGGAAAAAAAAAAAAAAAGAAATCAGAGCGGGTTGGGGGTGTTGCCCACATCCAGGAGATGCTGCTGCTCCTGGGTGCAAGGCTCGGCTGGGTGCTGCCACCTCCAGCACCCGAGCCCCCGGGGAGGTGCAGGGGTGCTCGGGGCACCTCGCCAAGGCAGCTCCTTTTTTCCCCGGCTGCCTGCTCACATCAGGGCCCTGCTCCTCCTGCAGCGAGCTCGCCGCTGGCCGGCTGAATCCCAGGCGCCACGGTGCAGCTGCAAACTGCATTAGCGTCTCGCCGAGGAGGGCCCTAATGCTATTAGAGGGGAGGCATTAGAGGTGCTAAATGACAAGCCCCTAATCAGCCCGCGGATTTATGTCAATCACCTTCCCCGGGCAGGGCGGAGCAGGGCCCTTCATTCAGAAAAATTGCCTAATTGGGAGGCTCTGGATTCTCTCCGCCTGTCTCGGTTCTGGAGCGCCGAGGCTCTTGGCCACGTCCTTGGGATGGGGAATGAGGGGAACCGGTGGAAGGTGCAGGGGCAGAAGCCAGATTTTGGGTATGGAAAGCGGAGCCGCAGCCAGCCCCTAGCTCAATCCCATTTGGATTTTCTTCCCTGCTCACCTCTGGGCACATCCACGGGGGGAATTAGCTCAGGAAGAAGAGGGGCTGGTTGGAAAGCCTCAGGGGTTGGGCACAAACCAAGATCTGTTGTGTCCAGCAGGGTAAAATAAGAGGCAAAGAGGCTGTTCTGCTCTCGCCCACCACGGCATGGGTGCTCTGGAAGAGCTGGGCTGCTTTCCTGCCCTTGGCCTCGGCGAAATTAATTGGCAATTACCAGAAGTCTATAAAAACGAGCCTTTCTTGGGGAGGAAGCCGTAAAAGCCGCCTGTCCTCAGCCGTATTTCCTTCACTCTGCATTGATCCCGTGGCCTCTGCCGGCCACGGCGCAGCTCCGGGGCGCTGCGCTCGGCCGACCCTCATCGATCCGGGGCGATTTCGGCTGAGATGTGGGCAAACAGGGCAAGGGCACGACCCTACAAACGCCTGCTATCAGTGGGGTTGAATTCCTGGGCAGAGCTGCTTTGCCTCCTGCCCATCTGGTGGTATTTGTACCGACAGCTTTGGGGAAAAACCCAAAATCCCAAAGCTGTGGCCGGGAGCGGCGCAATGCATCCAGCGAGGACACGAGGCGGTGCAGGGCCCAGTAATCCCAGTGAGCGGAGCCTGGGAGAGGCTTTAGGGTCTTTGGGTATCACACCCTACTCCTACACCTTCATTTCGGGTGTCTCATTAACAAGCTGGACCCTAATGATGCCTGTTTGTGCTGTGGGGTGGGCAGGAAGGGTGCCCTGGATGGAGAGCACCCACGCACCGGGTGCGCCTTGCTCCTCTCCATCACTCCGCAAAGCAAAGCAAGCGAATTTTGGGGGGCAGATCCCCCCTGCTGCACATCCTCCCCGTTACATCCACGTCCCTGGCTTGAATTTAAAAGCCTGGATCCAATCTGGATCCCCAACTCCTGCCCATATCCAAGCGGTGGACGCGCTCAGCGCCTTCCCTTCCCCTCGGTGCGCGCCGGCTGAGCAAAATAACGCTCGGTGTGTTTTACAGAGAGCCCCCGCAGGCGGATTTTGTCAGGGCTGCAACATAAATATCCCCGCCAACCTCCCGACACCCACCTGCCCAGACTGCTGCCGAGGCAAGGAGAGATAAAAATACACCCCCTGCGCTCATCCGCTGCTGACGGCAGCAATTAGGCAGCAAACGAGCTCCCCAAACCTGCCCCTGCTGGGCTCCACGAGGGGGGCTGCGGGGCTCTGCTGGACCCCCGGGTTTTGGGGCAGCCACGGCGTGGGACCCTGCACCTGGGGTGTGTGTAGCCCCTAATTAAAGGCCATCACCTGGCTGGTGTCACGGTGTCCCCAGCAGAAGGGACACCTTTCCCGGGGACGTTCGCTCATCTCATTAGAAAAGGAGCCGGGAAGTGGCTGAATTTCCACCCTGCTGCTCTCGGTTTATCTCTGCGAAAGGGGAGCCAATTACCAGCAGCTGGCGAGAGCCTCGAATTATTATTAATTTCAAACAAAGCATATGCTTTGTGTTAACGATCCTCGGTGGCGTGGCAGAAGGGCCAACACCATCCAGATGGCTCCGGCGTGCCGCGGGAATGAGCAATGCGCCGCTGCGCCGCCTCGCCGGGGAGCGCTTGGGGATGCAGGGCAGGGGACGTGCTCGGGGCGAGCTGGTGGCAGTGGTGTGGTTTGGGGACAGGAGGGGACCCCGTCGCCTGCTCACCGCTGAAAAAGACCCTGTGCGTTTGTGCCAGCATCCTCCAGGTGGCTCTGCATGAAGGGCAGGGATGCTGGTGGCCCCAGGGGGATGCTGGTGTTCCCAAAAGGATGCTGGAGATGCCAGTGGGATGCTGGTGGCCCCAAGGGGATCCTGGAGATGCCAGTGGGATGCTGGTGTCCCCATGGGGATGCTGGCAGCCCCAAAAGGATGCTGGAGACCCCACAGGGATGCTGGGAACACCATGGGGATGCTGGAGACCCCAGGGGGATGCTGGTGGCCCCATGGGGATGCTGGTGGCCCCAGGGGGATGCTGGTGACCCCAGGGGGATGCCGGCCATGCAGCAAGCTGCCCCAGCCTTGGTACCCACGGAGCACAATCAGGAGGATTTTGGATTCAATTCCCAGGCTGGCAAGGAGCCCGCTGCCCCTCCAGCCAGCCGTGGAGCAGCTCCTGCTGCTCAGCCCTCTGCAGCGAAGGATGCCAGCGGCTCCCAAGATCCCCCTGAACAGCCTCCCTGGCTGGATTTATGCTCGAGCAGCAGACGAATGATTTTTTTTTCCTTTCCCTTCCCATCCCAGGCCTGGCCTGCCCTTTTCCAGGCCGATTTCGGTCGGTGTGAGCCCGAGCCGCCCGTAGGCACCTTGGCACAGCCGGCTGCAGGTGCAGGGAGCGCGCTGAGCGCTGCCATGTGGAATTACAGGGAAGGTGTTAACAGAGCTCAGAGCAGCTTTCCCTCTCTGCCAGGCAGCGAGCGCAGCCCCAGGAGCTGGTGGGGGAGCAAAAAGACTTTTCTGTTTTCACCCAGCAGCGGGAACACCCGTGGGGGGCTCCTAAACCCTCCCGCACCCCGCTTTTCCCCACCAAGATCAACGCAACGCAGCCCGCGGGGGCCCCGCTGAATTAATTTGGGGGGGAATCAGGCAATGTGGAGCATCTCCTGCAGGAGGAGGGCTAACGGGCTTTGTCGAGGACAGGCTGGGTGCTTATAAATAGGAGTAATTAGTGCAGTGGGGGCGTGCTGCTTAATGAGGGCTGGGGCTGGCACCGGCCCCGTGAGCGCAGGGTGCTCGGGGTGGAGGGGAGGTGAAAACCAAAGCCCTAAGGGAAGGGTACGGGGGGGGTGGAGGGGTCCTGGGGATGCTCCGTGCCCCCCCGGAGGGCAGCAGCACGGCTCACATCTTAATTACATCCCCGGCCAGCGGGGTCAGGGCCAGGTGGATGCTTAATTGCGTCCAGGAGCTGCGGGCAGGGGTTGGTTTTAATTAAAACCCGCGGCCACCTCGGTGTCCTGCAGGGGCAAAGGTGGTGTCTCTGCGGGTACGGCCTGCAGGAAGAGAGCCAAAAGCTGGGGATTTTTCCCCAAAATGGGATTAGGAGGGAAAAGAGGGCTGGGGGGAGGCAGCGTGGGGGGCTGGTGCCTCTGGGGAGGCCGGGATGGAGGCTCCACATGGGCTTTGAATTATCCCAGCTCCCACGGCCCTGCTGCTGCTGGGGAGCACGTCCTCACCCCGTCCCCTGATGCTCCTGCAGGTCCGTGGAGCTGCCACCCGCCCCTTCCTCCCCCAGACCCATTACCTACGACCCGATTACTTTTTTCCCCATTAAGCACAGTGCTCCCCCCGTCCCCCCCTTGTAACCTACTGCGCATTATCCCAGCCCTCATCAATTTACGGCCCCCAAAGCCCTGTTAGCTGTCAGCCCCGGCCCATCCTCCTGCACTTTGTGCCCTTTTTCCTCCTTCGGGCTCGCTGTGCCCCCGTTTTGCTCCCATCAGCAAGTTCCAGGGCTGCTGCGCTCTGTGCTCTCTGGGTTATTGATCCCTAAATCGCCCCCCGGGGGGGGGAAATTCTGTTGCTCCAGCCCTTTCCCCAGCTGCTGTGCCACAGCTTTCTGCAGCCCCCTGTGCCCCCGCATCCTGCCCTGCTCCCCAGCACCATGGCTCAGCTCTCCATCATCTCCATCTCCATCTCCGTCTCCGTCTCCGTCTCCGTCTCCATCTCTGTCTCTGCTGCATCAAAGGCAGGAGCACAGAGTGCGCACATTGCCAGGTCTGGGACAGCCAGGATTTGGTGGGAAAAGAGCAAAAAACAAAATTTAAAGCCACCAAGGAGGGATGGGTTAGAAAGGAGCACAGCCGGGCAGGGAGCGAGCAGCACTGCACCCGCACAGCGCAGTGCCGCGAGCTTCTGCTTTGGCTCAGCGCTAAGAGAAGAGAGAGAAGGGTTTTTTCTCTCCCTCATGGACAAAATAAAATGAAATAAAATGCAGCCACCAGCCCTGCCTCGTCTCCTCCATTTCATAGCCCCCCAGCTCTGAGCGGAGATTTGGCTGCCGGTTCTGGGCGCACCCAGCCCCAAAACAGCTCTGACCCGATGCACCAGCAGCAGGAACTCCCACACTGATATCTCAGAGTTTTTTGGTCATCCTTCCACGAGTGCAAAGAGTTTTGGGGCAGGAGGGAGGCTCAGCTGGCCAAAAAGGCTCGCAGTGAATGAAAAATGTGACCCTAAAGGGCTGCCTCCCACCCATACCTCGCACCCCCAGCCCTCAGCTCTTACATTCGTTTGTTTGTTTCCCCTCTCTCCGGCGTCCCAGATGAGAGCAGATTGCATGCTAATAAATTCTGCCTTGGCAGCCGTGCCCGCAGACGGGGGAAAGCAGCTCGAGGCGCAAAGGGGGAGCTTCGCTTCTGCACCTGGGCTCGCTCCTCAGCCCCACTTTTCCTCCCCGGGATGGGGATTGAAGGCAGGAGGTGGGCGCAGGAAAAGCAGGTGATGGGGTGATGGGGAAAACAGCCCCTATTTCCACCCTCTGTGCTTGTGCACGTTTGCACACTTGCACTTTTCCCTTCCTCCGTGGCACACCGGGAGCAAAACCAGCCCGGGCCTCTCCGAGCCGCTTCCCCGAGCCCTCGGGATCCAGCAGCCGGGATTAGGGCCGCTTCCTTCCCTCCTGCGAGGAGCGTAATCCCCCCTTTGAAAGGCGCCTCCTCCGCTTGATGCTTCCTGACACCAATATTATCATCTCCGAGCAGCCGCAGAGCCCGCCTGTCGCCTGCGATTAGGGCGCTGACACGGATCGGGGCGAGATTTCGGCTCCTCGCTGCCGACTGCGGCTCCGCGTGCCTTGTGGAAGTCATCCCGCACAGGCTGACGGCACAAATTTTGGGGGGGAGACAAAAGCTGCAGCCCCCTTTCCAGCTCGGGTCCTGCCTCTCCTTGCCAGGAGGATTTTCTCTCCCTGAGTGCTCCGGGAAGGGAGAGAAGAGAAGGGAAAAGCAAGGATTTGGCCTCAAAAA